>NW_012115322.1:787494-794638 GCF_000951035.1 Colobus angolensis palliatus | reverse complement strand
AAACAAAACAAAACAATAAACACAAAAACAAAAGAGAAAGACCTGATAGAACTTGAAAACCATTTGGAAACAAACGCAGGGGAGACAGAGCAAAGACAGACAATAGACCGGCTGTTCAGGAAGGTACTAGTGCATTTACTGTGAGAAAACTCTAAACTATTAAACCCTTTTCTTTCCCTCTGTTTTGTCTCAATTAAACTTCATCTTTTCTGGGATAAGACTGTATGTCATAATTGCCTGTATCCTCACCTCCTAAACTAATGCTTTGAACATAAAGGTATTCAGATAAATATTTGATTTTGATTTTTATCATGACAGGAACAGCATGCAGCCAAGACCTCCCACATTGCGTCAGATAGATGAGGAGTCTGACTCTGCTTGCAGTTGTAGCTTTGCCAAATTCAATAATGCCCTTGTCTCACAACTAGTTGAGCAGGAAAGAATTTCCAAAGGCAATCAAAGAGTCGTCACATGTCAAACATCCTTGTGTTTAATTCAAGGGATATCTGGATGTAACAGTTAAGATTGTTTCCCAAAGAAGCTCTTCATTCAACCAACATGTATTTAAGTATCTTCTATGTGTCAGGCGCATTAAGGAACTCATGGAATTTGGAAAATGTTTCTTGAATAAATTGATGGGGTTTCAAATTTTAGACATTAGCAGCAAAGATATGGATGGGTGCCTTTAACCACACTTAGTTGTCAGATTATGGGATAATTTCAAGTGGTCTCACAATCAACTTGGTTCAATGTTCTAGAAACATAGTGCTTGGGCTTGTTATTGTTTTCTGAAACTAGCTTTAGCACCTGGGCTTTATATGAAGCCGGAAACTGACTTTCTAAAATAACCTCTGAAAAGCAGTGTGGGTATTAGGTTTACAAAACAACCTTGAATTATTTTTTAATTACTGAAAGGTTGTGAGTTTTATTTCCTATGCTCTGGACAAATGCTTCCCAAAATAACATTTTGAACTGATGGAAATGTTCATTCTGGGCCGGGCGTGGTAGTTCACGCCTGTAATCCCAGCACTTTGGGAGGCCAAGGTGGGCAGATCACAAGGTCAGGAGTTTGAGACCAGCCTGACCAACATGGTGAAACCCCATCTCTACTAAAAATATAATAATTAGCCGGGCACAGTGGTGTGCACCTGTAATCCCAGCTACTCAGGAGGCTGAGGCAGGAGAATCATTTGAACCTGGGAGGTAGGGGTTGCAGTGAGCCAAGATCGCACCACTGCACTTCAGCCTGGGCAACAAGAGTGAAATTCCGTCTCAAATAAAAAAGAAAGACAATATATACTTAGCATAATAGCTTTGTGGAATTGAATTTATGGTTGCAGTCATGAATATGAAACTCGAATTGTAAAATTTTTTAAATGATTTTTTTGATGGTTATTTTGCAAATTAGTTACTATAGAGATCAAAATTTCTAACTATTTACTGAATGCCATAAGAAAAAAAATGTGGTATAGCTTAATCAAACCAAAATACTAGGGTTTGATAAAGCTTAATCAAATTTTTAAATAACTGTGTACCTTAGATTTTTTATTTATTCTCTTTAATAAACAAAATTTTCAGTTACCTAAATTCTTGCATATTAAATCTGTGAAACTGGTTTGCGACATGTGGATTCATCTTACAGAGTTAAACCTTTCTTTTGATTCAGCAGGTTGGAAACACTCTTTTTGTAGAATCTGCAAAGGAACATTTCAGAGCCCATTGAGGCCTATTATGAAAAACCGAATAGCCCACCATAAAAACTAGAAAGAAGCTATCTGTGAAACTGCTTTGAGATATGTGGATTCACCTCACAGTTAAACCTTTCTTTTGATTCAGCAGGTTGAAACACTCTTTTTGTAGAATCTGCGAAGGGACATTTCAGAGCCCATTGAGACCTATTGTGAAAAACCAAATAGCTCGCCATGAAAACTAGAAAGAAGCTATCTGTGAAACCGCTTTGTGATGTGTGGATTCATCTCACAGAGTTAAACCTTTCTTATGATTCAGCAGTTTGGAAACACTCTTTTTGTAGAATCTGCGAAGGGACATTTCGGAGCCCATTGAGGCCTATTGTGAAAAACCAAATATCCCGCGATAAAAACTAGAAAGAAGCTATCTGTGAAAAAGCTTTGCAATATGTGGATTCATCTCAGAGTTAAATTTTTTTTTTGATTCAGCAGGTTGGAAACACTCTTTTTGTAGAATCTACGAAGGGACGTTTCGGAGCCCACTGAGGCCGATAGGGAAAAACTGAAAATCCTGTGATAAAAACTAGAAACAAGCTATCTCTGAGAACGCTTTGTGATGTGTGGATTCATCTCGCAGAGTTAAACATTTCTTTTGATCTAGTGGGTTGGAAACACTCTTTTTTTAGAAGCTACAAAGGAACATTTCGGAGCTTATTGGGGCCTATGGTGAAAAATCGAATATCCCACGATAAAAACTAGAAACAAGCTGTTTGTGAATGCTTTATGATGTGTGGATTCATCTCACAGAGTTAATCCTTTCTCCCCCTTTTCTGCCCACTTGTGCCCCCGCCACAATCTAGTACCTCTTTGTTGGGACTGCCGGAAGCCCATCACAACAGCTCCGTGAGCCCTTGGGGCAGCCAGGCACTCCTTGCTGACTTCTAGGGTCATACCCTCCTCACTCTGGAAGCTAAGCAAGGTCTGCCCAGCAAGGACCTGGATGGGAGACCACCTGGGAGTACTTCAAGCAGTGTGAGCCGTGTGCTTTTGGCCTTCCGCTCCCTCTCTCTTTTCCCTTTCAGTCACTGGGCTTCTCAACCGTCTCTGGCACTTCTCTACCCCTTTTCCACCCGCCTGTAGCTGTACCTCGGGATTTCCTTGTGGGGAACTGAGGCAGCAGCTCCGCGGGCCCTTGGGGCAGACTGGCGCCCCCTGCGGGCGTCTACGGCCATACCACCGTGAATTCGGAAGCTAAGGAGTTGGGCCTGGCCAGGGCCTTGATGGGAGACCGCCTGAAAATACCAAGGGCGGTGAGCTCTTGGCTTCTCACTTTCCCGGACTTTCCCTTTTACCTCACCATGCTTCCCAACCACCCCGAGTCTTCTCTCCCTGTGTTCTGCCCGCCTGCATCCCTGACACAGCCCAGGAGCTTCTCTATACTTGTAGGGTACATGTTCTATACATGTAGTGTGCATGTAGTACACATGTATGTATGTTGCATCAATGTAGCAGGCATGTTACACATAATATGCATTTTGTGTACGTGTAGTATACATGAATGCATGCTGCAAATATTTAGTATTCATGTAGGCTGCATGTAGTATACATGTAGTATGCATATAGTATGCATGTTGTGTGCAAACAAGCATGATACACGTATTATGCCTGTGTTATACATATTCTGTACATGTGGTAGTATACATGCAATGGCATGCAATATTCATGTTGCATGCATGTGGCATGTGTGTAGTATGCGTGTTGTTTGTATGTATTATACATGTAGCATGCATGTGGCATGCAGTATGCATTTAGTATGCACGTAGTATACTTGCAGTGTGCATGCAGTATGCATGTTGCATGTAGTGTGCATGTAGTATGCGTGTAGTGTGTATGTCATATGTGTGTACTATGCATGTATGCATGCAATATCCATTTTGTATACAGTACACATGTAGTATACTTGTATACATGTAATATACGTATTTTAACCATGTACTAGTTAGCTTGTGGTATACATGTAGCATGCATGTAGTATGCACATCGCATGCATGTAGTATACGTTTCATATGTTTCATGTGTGCCATGCATGTGTTATACATGTAGTATACACGTTATATGCATGTTACATGAATAGTATGCATGTTGCATGCAGTGCATATGTTGTATGCATGTGCACATGCACTGAACATGTGTGCATGTTGCATACATGTATGCATGTAGTGTGCACACGGTATACATGTAGTGTGCATGCAGTATACATGTATACGTGTAGTATTCATGTAGTGTGCTTGTATGTAAGAGTAGTATGCATGTAGTATGTGTGTTCTATGCATGTGGCATACATATTGTATGCAACGTTGCATTCATGTATTTTGCATGTCACATGCATGTTGTGTGCATATGCTGTACATATGTGCATGTTCCCTCTGTCACATGCATGTCAGATGTATGTTGTGTGTATGTAGAAAGCATGTTTTATGCAACCGTATACATGTTTTATGTGTGTTGCATACATGTCTTATGCATGTTGTATGTATGGAGTATGTATGTTCAATGTGGCGTGCCTATTGCATGTATGTGGTATATGTTGTATGCATGTAGTGTGCATGTTTTTTGTATGTTGTGTACCTATAGTGTGCACATAGTATACATGTAGTGTGCATGTCATATACATGTATGCATGTAGTATGTATATAGAAATAATTACATCCTTAAAAATTGTTGAATCCTCATGGGCAAAAGTATAGCCTTCTATAAAGCAAAACTGGAGGAAAAAAAGATGAGCACAAGGCCAAGTCTTGGCCTTAAAGGCCCAATCTTATAGCCATAAAAAGATCACAAGTGACAAGTTGGTGAAAAACAGACTATATCAGAGTGAAAGACATCATGAAAAGTAGATTTAGTTTGCCTGGGAAGGACAAGGGTGAGTTGGGAGAGGGCAAGAGGAGAGCATTCCTGAAGCACATGCTTTGAATAGCAGGCACAAAGATACAGTACTGGCCCAAAGAACAGCAAATTTTCTAGTTTGGCTGGGGTATCAGGTAAAATATGGACAATAATGTGAAAAAAGCCTGGAAAAATAGGTTATAAATTGTATAAGGCCTTGAAAATGTGACTGAGGAATATACATTCTATTCAATAAAAAATAGGGAGCCAGCCGGGCATGGTGGCTCATACCTGTAATCTCAGCACTTTGGGAGGGTGAGGCAGGCGGATCACGACATCAGGAGTTTGAGACTAGCCTGGCCAACATGGTGAAACCCCGTCTCTACTAAAAATACACAAATTAGCTGGGCGTGGTGGCACGTGCCTGTAATCCCAGCAACTTGGGAGGCTGAGGCAGGAGGATCGTTTGAACCCTGGAGGCGGATGTTGCAGTGAGCCAAGATCATGCCATTGCCCTCCAGTCTGGGAGACAGGGCAAAACTCTGTTTCAAAAAAAAAAAAGAAAGAAAGAAATAGGGAGCCATTGAAGATTTTTGAGCAGGTACACCTTTGCAAGATCAAACAAGTGGTAGTGGGAGAGGAATGTAAGATTAAAGGAACAGGAACTACGAGCTGAGCAGTCAGTAGTCTGTCTCAAATGAAGTAAAAGGAAGATCTGAGGACTTGAACCAGGTTGTAAGCATCATACATGGAACGGACAGGTTGAGTGCAGATGTCACCATAGAAAGAGACTTGGCCGGGTGCGGTGGCTCATGCCTATAATCCCAGCACTTTGGGAGGCCGAGGCAGGCGGACCTCTTAAGGTCAGGAGTTTGAGACCAGCCTGGCAAACATGGTGAAACCCCATCTCTACTAAAAATACAAAAATTAGCTGGGCATGGAGGCACGCACCTGTAATCCCATCCTTAATCTCCTGTCTCAGGAGGCTGAGGCAGGAGAATTGCTTGAACACAGGAGGCAGAGGCTGCAGTGAACCAAGATCACGCCATGCACTCCAGCCTTGGCGACAGAATAAGACTCTGTCTCAGAAAACCAAACCAAACCAAACCAAACAAAACAAAACAATAAACACAAAAACAAAAGAGAAAGACCTGATAGAACTTGAAAACCATTTGGAAACAAACGCAGGGGAGACAGAGCAAAGACAGACAATAGACCGGCTGTTCAGGAAGGTACTAGTGCATTTACTGTGAGAAAACTCTAAACTATTAAACCCTTTTCTTTCCCTCTGTTTTGTCTCAATTAAACTTCATCTTTTCTGGGATAAGACTGTATGTCATAATTGCCTGTATCCTCACCTCCTAAACTAATGCTTTGAACATAAAGGTATTCAGATAAATATTTGATTTTGATTTTTATCATGACAGGAACAGCATGCAGCCAAGACCTCCCACATTGCGTCAGATAGATGAGGAGTCTGACTCTGCTTGCAGTTGTAGCTTTGCCAAATTCAATAATGCCCTTGTCTCACAACTAGTTGAGCAGGAAAGAATTTCCAAAGGCAATCAAAGAGTCGTCACATGTCAAACATCCTTGTGTTTAATTCAAGGGATATCTGGATGTAACAGTTAAGATTGTTTCCCAAAGAAGCTCTTCATTCAACCAACATGTATTTAAGTATCTTCTATGTGTCAGGCGCATTAAGGAACTCATGGAATTTGGAAAATGTTTCTTGAATAAATTGATGGGGTTTCAAATTTTAGACATTAGCAGCAAAGATATGGATGGGTGCCTTTAACCACACTTAGTTGTCAGATTATGGGATAATTTCAAGTGGTCTCACAATCAACTTGGTTCAATGTTCTAGAAACATAGTGCTTGGGCTTGTTATTGTTTTCTGAAACTAGCTTTAGCACCTGGGCTTTATATGAAGCCGGAAACTGACTTTCTAAAATAACCTCTGAAAAGCAGTGTGGGTATTAGGTTTACAAAACAACCTTGAATTATTTTTTAATTACTGAAAGGTTGTGAGTTTTATTTCCTATGCTCTGGACAAATGCTTCCCAAAATAACATTTTGAACTGATGGAAATGTTCATTCTGGGCCGGGCGTGGTAGTTCACGCCTGTAATCCCAGCACTTTGGGAGGCCAAGGTGGGCAGATCACAAGGTCAGGAGTTTGAGACCAGCCTGACCAACATGGTGAAACCCCATCTCTACTAAAAATATAATAATTAGCCGGGCACAGTGGTGTGCACCTGTAATCCCAGCTACTCAGGAGGCTGAGGCAGGAGAATCATTTGAACCTGGGAGGTAGGGGTTGCAGTGAGCCAAGATCGCACCACTGCACTTCAGCCTGGGCAACAAGAGTGAAATTCCGTCTCAAATAAAAAAGAAAGACAATATATACTTAGCATAATAGCTTTGTGGAATTGAATTTATGGTTGCAGTCATGAATATGAAACTCGAATTGTAAAATTTTTTAAATGATTTTTTTGATGGTTATTTTGCAAATTAGTTACTATAGAGATCAAAATTTCTAACTATTTACTGAATGCCATAAGAAAAAAA
>NW_012115322.1:761676-787444 GCF_000951035.1 Colobus angolensis palliatus | reverse complement strand
GATTTTATTTAAATTTAATTAATTTTGATTTAAAATTTAAATAGTCACATGTAGGTATTGACTACCGTATTGGATGGAAAGCACAGTCCAAGATATTAGTAATTATCTTTCCCAAGGGTGCTCAGTCCTCCCAACAGCACAACTTAATGCTGAATAAATGTTTTGTACAAAAAATACTGACCTTTTATGTCAATTATTTGGCTGAAATTTCTCAGGAACTTAGTGGGGAGAATAAGGACTCCTGTGTCATTAATTCGGTTAGATTCCATTTGTATTTATTGGCCACTTACTAAGTCTAAGTGTCAAACTCTGCTAGTGTAGGGGATACATTGGGGAAGATGGTCTTTGTTTTGGAAAAACTCATAGGCAATTGGATTTCATTTAAGAATTATTAATATCTTTTTATTTTCCCCATAGAGTGCTATATAGCTTACAATTATGTTGATAGTGAAATGACTAAATGTTCTTTCATTTGCACATTGCTTCGACTAATGTTTATTGAAGACTCTTTTTGAATTTAAGCTCCTTAAGAGCAGAAAAAAATACCTTTCATCTCTCTCTCCCCACATATGAAATCCAGTATACAAAGGGGTCAAATAATATTTATTGAAATAAAAAAGAATGAAGAAATAAAAGATGCCAGGCGGGTACTAGATGTTATTATTTCAATATGATGGCTGCCACTGACAAGTTCACAGTTTAACCAGAAGATTAGACATATGTTATCTACCTAATATAACATTGAGTTTCTGAGAATGTGTTCCATGGAAACTCTAGCCTTGAGGAATTATCTAAGAAAAGATAACTGCATAGTCAAATAAGTATGTGGAAATTTATGTTTGCAGTTCACTTCAGGATATTCAAGCCTCTGAGAAGTCCTGAAGTAAAGAAACTTAATTAACCTACTATTTGCCAAATTAATTTTATTTGCTCTTTTTGCATAATATCCATTAACATGTCACAGAGCTAATGCTCTGAAAAAATGAACTTCAGACATCTACCATAGAGAAATCATAATTATTATCTATTATTATGAATGCAGGCTATATTTAACATTCAAATTCAATCAATGTTATTGACCATAACAACAGACAAAAGAAAAATAATATGATCATCTTAATATGTATAAAATAAGCAATAAAGATTGCAGGGTGTGAGATTAGTACATAACAATTATACTTCTATACACTAGCATTGAAAATCAGAAATGGGGACTGTGCGTAGTGGCTCACGCCTGTAATCCCAGCACTTTGAGAGGCCAATGTGGGTGGATCACGAGGTCAGGAGATTGAGACCATACTAGCTAACACGGTGAAACCCTGTCTCTACCAAAAATACAAAAAAATTAGCAGGGCGTGGTGTCGGGCACCTGTAGTCCCAGCCACTCCAGAGGCTGAGGCAGGAGAATGGCGTGAACCGGGGAGGCAGAGCTTGCAGTGAGCCGAGTCATGCCACTGCACTCCAGCCTGGGCAACAGAGCAAGACTCCATCTCAAAAAAAAAGAAAAGAAAAGAAAAGAAAAGAAAATTGGAAATGGAAATAAACGAAAATGATATAACTTATAATAGCATCAAAAATATACAATGCATAAGAATAAATCTGCAAATTACAAAATGTTGTAAGATAAAAAAAAATAGATATACGACACTCATGTATCAAAAGTCAATATTGAAAAGACATTAATTGTCCCGAGTTTGACCTATAGATTCAAAGCAATCTCAATCAAAATCTCAGCAGCAGTTTTACAGAAGTTGACAAGTCAGTTCCAAAATTCTAAAGGAGGCTGGACATTGTGGGTCACATCTATAACCCCAGCACTTTGGGAGGCTGAGGCAAGAGGATTGTTTGAGCCTAGGAGAACGAGATGAGCCTGGACAACATAGCAAGACCCATCCCCTCAAATAAATAAAAATTTGTAAAAATTAGCAAGGCATGGTGGCTCATGCCTGTAGTCCTTGCTACTCAGCAGACTGAGGCAAGAGGATCGCTGAGCCCAGAAGTTAGAGGCTGCAGTAAGCAATGATCATGCCACTGCACTCCAGCCTGGGCAAAAGAGTGAGAGCATGTCTTTAAAAATAAAATAAAATTCTAAAGGAAATGCAGACAACAGTAACACAAGGTACTGAAGGCAGTGGGGAGGAGAAGTTAAAAGTTTTTGTGTGCAATTCAACTTAAGTTGTTATCAACTTAAATTAGACTGTTATAACTATAAGATATTTTATGTAAATCCCAAGTTAACCCCCAAAAGCATATCTATAAAAGTAACACAAGAGAAAAGGAGAAAGGAATCAAAGCATATCGATACAAAAAATCAACAAAACACAAAAGGATGACAGCAAGAGAGGAAAAGACAGACAAAAAAAAAAAAAAACCTACAAGACTAACAGGAAACAATTAACAAAATGACAATAGTAAATCTTTCCCTGTCAATGACTACTTTAAATATCAATGGAATAACTTCCCAATCAAAAGACATAAAGTGGCTGAATGGATTTAAAAAAAACATACCCAACTCTATGCTATCTACAAGGAACTCACTTTGGATTTACAGATACATATAAGCAGCAAGTGAAGGGACAGAAAAAGATATTCCACGTAAATTGTAACAAATAGAGAGTAGGTGACTATACTTACACAAAATAGGCTAAATCAAATTCTGTCACAAGAGACAAAGAAGGACATTATATAATGATAAAATGATAGTCCACCAGCAAGATATAAATAATATAAATACATGTACACCCAACATCAGAGTACCTAAATATGTAAAGCAAATATTGACAGAACTGAGAGGAGAGATAGACAACAACATAATAATGGTAGGAGACCTTAATACTTTATTTGCAGTAATGGATAGGACATCCAGATAGAAGATCATTAAGAAAACAGAGAACTTGAACAACATTATAGACCAAAGGGGCCTAACAGGCATATATAGAACATTCCATCCAACAGCAACAGAATATACATTCTTCTCAAGTGCACATGGAATTTCTTCCAGGAAAGATCACATTAGGTCACAAAAAAATGTCTTCACAAACTTAGGAAGACTGAGATATCAAATACCTTTTGTGACCACAATGGTATGAAACTAGAAATCAATAACAGGAGGAAAACTGAAAAATTTACTAATATGTGGACATTAAACAATATACTCTTAAATAACCACTGGGTCAAAGAAGAAATCCAAAAGGAAATTAGAAAATACCTTAAGATAAGTGAAAATGAAAACACAACATACCAAAACTTATGGGATACAGCAAAAGCAATACTAAGAGCAAAGTTTATTGTGATAAATGCCGACATTTAATGAAAGAAGAAAGAGCTCAAATAAAGATGTCAAATAAAAAACCTATTTTTCCACCTCAGGGAGTTAGAAAATGAACAAACCAAGCCCAAAGTTAGCAGAAAGAAGAAAATAGCAATGATTAGGGCAGAATTAAACATAATTGAATTTTTTTTTTTTGAGACGGAGCCTTGCTCTGTCGCCCAAGCTAGAGTGCAGTGGTACCATCTCACTCACTACAACCTCCAGCTCCCAGGTTCAAGTGATTCTCCTCCCTCAGCCTCCCAAGTAGCTGGGATTACAGCCATGCACCACCACGCCTGGCTAATTTTTGTATTTTTGGTAGAGACGGGTTTCACCATGTTGGCCAGGCTGGTCTTAAACTCCTGACCTCAGGTGATCTGCCTGCCTTGGCCTCCCAAAGTGCTGGGATTACAGGTGTGAGCCACCGTGACTGGCCGGAATTTAAAATTTGGAAAACCAAAACAAACAAACAAAAAAATCAACAAAACCACTGAGTTGGTTTTTGAAAAGATAAACAAAATTGACAAACCCTTAGCTAGACCAATTAAGAAAAAAGGAGAGGAGACTCAAGTAAATCAGAAATGAAAGAGTAGACATTACAATCGATACCTCAGAAATAAAAAGGATCGGCCGGGCGCGGTGGCTCAAGCCTGTAATCCCAGCACTTTGGGAGGCCGAGACGGGCGGATCACGAGGTCAGGAGATCGAGACCATCCTGGCTAACATGGTGAAACCCCGTCTCTACTAAAAATACAAAAAAAAAAACTAGCCGGGCGAAGTGGCGGGCGCCTGTAGTCCCAGCTACTCGGGAGGCTGAGGCAGGAGAATGGCGTGAACCCGGGAGGCGGAGCTTGCAGTGAGCTGAGATCCGGCCACTGCACTCCAGCCTGGGCGACAGAGGGAGACTCCGTCTCAAAAAAAAAAAAAAAAGAAAAAAGAAATAAAAAGGATCATAAGAGACTACTATAAACAATTATATACCAACAAACTGAATAACCTAGAGGAAATAGATAAATTTCTGGAAACATATAGCCTACTAAAACTAGAAGATATGGAAAGACAGAGAAAGACTAGAAGACATAAAAAGACACAGAAAATCTCAACAGATAAATAACTAGTATGAAAATTGAATCAATAATCATAAACCTCCCCCCCAACGAGGAACAGATGACTTAACTGATACCAAATATTTAAAGAATACACACACACACACACACACACACACACACACACACGGAGAGAGATAGAGAGAGAAAGAACAGCTGGCTTAACTGATACCAAATATTTAAATACCAAATATTTAAAGGAGCATTAATGGCAATACTTCTTAAATTCTTACACAAAATTGAATAAGAAGAAACACTTTAAAACTTGTTTCATGAGGCCATGAAACAAAGCCCGAGCCATACAAGACAGTACAGGAAAAATACAGGCCCATATCCTTGATAAATAGCAATGCAAAAATTTTCAACAAAATAGCAAACCAACTCCAACAGTACATTCAAGGTATCATATTCCATGACCAAGTGGGATTTATCCCTGGGATGAAAGGATGGTTTAACACACAAAAATCAACTAATGTGATTGATATGGTTGGCTATGTCCCCACCCAAATCTCATCTTGAATTGTAGCTCCCATAATTCCCTCATGTTGTGAGAACAACCCGGTGAGAGATAACTGAATCATGAGGGTGGTTTCCCCCACACTGTTCTCACGGTAGTGAATAAGTCTCATGAGATCTGATGGTGTTATAAGGGGAAATCCCTTTCACTTGGGTCTCATTCTCTTCTCTTGTCTGCCACCATTTGAGATGTGTCTTTTGCCTTCCACCATAATATGAGGCTTCCCCAGCCACGTAGAACTGTAAGTCCATTAAACTTCTTTCTTTTGTAAATTGCCCAGTCTCGGGTATGTCTTTATCAGAAGCATGAGTGAAAATGGACTAATACAGTGATATACCACATGAAGAGAGTAAAGGGTAAAAATTCCATGAGTATCTCAATAGATGCACAAAGATCATTTGACAAAATTAAGCACTCTTTCATGATCAAAACTCTTAACAAACTAGGAATAGAAGGAAAGTATCTGAACATAATAAAGGCCATATATTAAAAGCCCACAGCTAAGATTATCTTAATGGTGAAAGCTAAAATCTTTTCCTCTCAGATCAAGAACAAAACAAGGATGCCTGTTCTTATCACTTCTTTTCTTTCTTTTTCTTTTTCTTTTTTTTTGAGACAGGGTATCGCTCTGCCACTCAGGCTGGAGTGCAGTGGCACAATCATGGCTCACTGTAACCTCTGCCTCACAGGCTCAAGCAGTTTTCCCACCACAGCCTCCTGAGTAGCTGGGACTACAGGTGCATGTCATCACATCTGGCTAATTTTTGTAATTTTTGTAGAGGCAAGGTTTTACCATGTTGCCCAGGCTGGTCTCGAACTTCTGGGC
The DNA here is from genome assembly GCF_000951035.1 of Colobus angolensis palliatus. NCBI lineage: Eukaryota > Metazoa > Chordata > Mammalia > Primates > Cercopithecidae > Colobus > Colobus angolensis. The sequence goes on along the minus strand of NW_012115322.1, from coordinate 781,685 downwards.
TCAAGCCATCTGCCCTCCTCAGCCTCCCAGAGTGCTGGGATTATAGGCATGAGCCACTGTGGTTGGCCTAGTTCTTTTCTTTTTTCTTTCTTTTTTTTTTTTTTTATTTAATTGAGATGGAATCTCACTCTCTTGCCCAGGCTGGAGTGCAATGGCATGATCTTGGCTCACTGCAACCTCCGTCTCCCAGCTTCAAGCAATTCTTCTGCCTCAGACCCCCAAGTAGCTGAGATTACAGGTGTGCACTGCCATGCCTGGTTAATTTTTGTCTTTTTAGTAGAGACGGGGTTTCACCTTTTTGGTCAGGTTGGTCTTGAACTCTTGACCTCAAGTGATCTGTCCACCTCAGCCTCCCAAAATGCTGGGATTACAGGCACAAGTCACTCCTCTTGGCCTAGTTCTTTTCAACATAGTCCTTGAAGTCCTAGCCAGAGCAATCAGACAAGAAAAAGAAATAAAAGACATCCAAATTGGAAAAAAAAGAATTAAGATTGTCCCTGCTTGCAAACCATAGTATTTTACATACACAGAGAAAGAGAAGGAGAGACAACCCCTAACACCCAGTAAACAAAAATGACTAAAACAAATAACCTAATTAAGTAAAGTTGCCTGATACAAAATCAACATAGAAAAATCAGATGCACTTTAATACACTAACAATGAGCTATCTGAAAAGGAAATTAGGAAAATAATCTCATTTATAAAGCACCAAAAAGAATAAAATATTAATGAATAAACTCAACTAAGGAACTGAAAGATTTGTATACTGAAAACTACAAAACACTAATTAAAGATATTAAGGAAAACATTAACAAAGCAAAAGGCGTCCTGTGTTTATGGCTTGGAAGACAATATTGTTAAAATGTTCATACTATGCAAAGTGATCTACAGATTCAATGAAGTTCCTGTTAAAATCCCATCAGCATTATTTGCAAAATTAGAAAAAAAGTATTTATAATTCATATGGAACCACAAAAGACCACGAACAGTCAAATCAATTTTGAGGAAAAACAAAGCTGGAGGCATCAGACTTCCTGATTTCAAAATACATTACAAATCTATTGTCACCACAACAGTATGGTACTCGCATAAAGACAAACATACAGACCAATGGAACAGAAAAGAGAGTCCCCAAATAAACCCACATATACAGTAAACTGGTTTTCAGTAAGGGTACCAAGAACACACAGTGGAGAAAGAATAGTCTATTCAATGAATGTTGTTTTAAAAACTGGGTGTTCACATGCAAAGGAATGAAATTGGACTCTTACTCCATACACAAAAATCTACTGCAAATGGATGAAAGATATAAACGTAAGACTTGAAACTGCAAAACTACTAGAAAAAAAATAGAAGAATAGCAGAAAAGCTTCATGACATTGGTCTTGGCAATGATTTCATAGAAACAATGCCAAAGCACAGACAACAAAAGCAAAAGTAAACAAATAGGACTAAATCAAACTAGTTTCTGTGCAGCAAAGAAACTATCAACATAGTGAAAAGGCAACCTTCAGAATGGGAGAAAATATTTGCTAACCATATATCTGATAAGGAGTTTATCTCCAAAATATGTAAAGAACTCATGCAACTGAGTAGTAAAAAAATAAATCGTTTGATTTTAAAAATGGGCAAAGGACTTCAACAGACACTTATCCAAAGAAGGCATACAAATGGCCAACAGGTATATGAAAAAGTGCTCAAGGTCACAAGTCATCAGGGAAATGCAAGTCAAGACCACAATGAGATATTAAGTCACACTTGTCAAGATGGCTATTCTAAAAAAAAAAACAAATACAACGGCCGAGCATGGTATCTCACACCTGTAATCCTCCACTTTGGGAGGCCAAGGTTGAGGGTCACTTGAGTTCAGGAGTTTGAGAACAGCCTGGGCAACAGAGTGAGACCCCATCTCTATTAAACAAACAAACAAACAAAAGACTATAAGTGCTGGCAAGGATGTGGAGACATTGGAACTCTTGCACATTGTTGGCGGGAATGCAAAATGGTGCAGCCCCTGTAGAAAACAGTATGTAGATTCCTTAAAAAATTAAAAAATAGAATTGCTACATCATCCAATAACCCCACTTCTGAGTATTAATCCAAAAGAATTGAAATGAGGGTCTTGAAGAGATATGCTTTATTGTGGCCAAACACAAGAGAAAAACACGTTCATATTTATTGCAGCACTATCCACAATAACCAAGATATGCGCACAACCTAAATATTCACTGACAGATACATGGATGAAGATAATGTGTTATAGTCTGGGTGCAGTGGCTCACACCTATAATCCCAGCACTTTGGGAGGCCAAGGCAGGGAGATCACTTGAACCAAGCAGTTTGAGATCAGCCTGGGCAACATGGTGAAACCCCATCTCCACAAAAAATACAAAAATCAGTTGGGTGTGATGGCATAAGCCTGTAGTGCCAGCTACTTGCAGGGGCTGAGGTGGGAGGATTGTTTGAGCCCATTAGATGGAGGCTGCAGTGAGCTGTAATTGTGCCATGGCATTCCAGCCTGTATAACAGAGTGAGACCCTGTCTCCAAAAAAGAAAGAAAAAGATAATGTGCTATACACATACAATGGCATACTATTTAGCCTTAAAAAATGAAGGAAATTCTGCAATATGTGATAACATCAGTGAACCTTGAGGACGTTATGTTAAATGAAATGACTAACTCAGTCAGAGAAAGACAAATACTGCATATTTCCACTTATATGAGCTATCTAAAATAGTCAAATTCATAGAATCAAAGAATAGAATGATGGTGGTTAGGGGCTAAGGAGAGGGAGAAATGAGGAGTTACTGATCATTAGGTATAATGCAAAAGAATACATTAAGCAAAAGAATAAGGCTTAGAGATCTATATAACATTATATCTACAGTCAACAATACATTTAAAACTTTGTTCTGAGGGTATATCTCACACTGTGTTCTTACCACAGTAAAGCAACATTTTAAAAACGGTTTAATTAAATAGAAGCAAAAATTGAAAAAAGGAAATGCAAAGGACCAATGATAGCCCAAACAAACCAACCGAAAAACCTTTGAAAAAAAGGAACAAAGTTGAATGACTTGCAATACCTGATAGTAAGATTTATTGTAAAGTTACAGCAATCAAAACATGCAATATTGACATAAAGATATTTTTAATAAATCAATGGAACAGAATATAGAGTTTAGAAATAGACTGATTATATATGTGTGGTCAATTGACTTTTGACAAAGACACAAAGGCATATTTAAGAAAACAAAAGTCTTTTCAACAAATGGTACTGGAACAACTGAACATCCATATGTAAAACAATGAATTTTAATTCATACTTTATACCATATATGAAAATTAATCCAAAATGGATAATAGGCCCAGAGGTCAAACTTAAAACTATAAAATTTTTAATGAAATACACAGAAAATGTTTGTAATCTTGAGTTAGGCAAACTGCTCTAAAGCATGATTCACAAAGGAAAAAATGATAAATTAGATTTTACCAAAACTTCAAAATTCTGCTTTTTGAAAGACACTCTGAGAGTGAAAAGACAAGCCACAGACTGGTAAAAAACAGTTGCAAATCACAAATTTTGAAAAAGACTTGAATCCAGAATGTAAAAAAGCTCTCGGAATTAGATTTTCAGAGATGATCTTGCTCTGTCGCCCAGGCTGGAGTACAGTGGTGCAATCATAACTCACTGCAGCTTCAACCTCCTGTGCTCAAGTGATTCTCCTGCCTCAGCCTCCTGAGCAAGTGAGACCACAGGCATCACCACCATGCTGGCTAGTTTTTAATTCTTTTGTAGTGATGGGGTCTTACTACGTTGCTCAGGCTTGTCTCAAACTCCTGGGTTCAAGTGATCCTCCTGCCTTGGCTTCCCAAAGTGGGATTACAGGCATGAGCCACCATGTCTGGCTAAAACTATTTTAAGAACAACAACAAAAAAAACCATTTTTTTAACTGGCTAAAAGATTGAATAAAAGCTTCACCAAATGATATATGTGGATAGTAAATGAGCACATGAAAAGATGCCCAACATAATTTTTCATGGGGGTAATGTGAGTTAACACCACAATGAGGAACCACTACACAAAGTTTATGATGTCCATAATTAAAAAGCTGATGATACCAAACGTTTTTAAGGCTCTGGAGTAACTGAAAGTCCCACATGCTACTGGAATGTATAGTCACCACTTCGGAAAGAAGCTTGACAATTTCCTAAAAAGCCATTCTAGTCTGAAGAGATAGTAGGCATTTTTTCCCTCTATTCTTCCCATTTTTGTTCAGCAAACTTCCCTGAACAATGCATATAGAACAAACATGAAAAGACTCTGAAAGGTGGGAAGGAGACAGACTGACTAAAGACCTTGGCTCTGATGTGGCAGTGAGTTTCCCGCGGTTTTAAAAATTGCTTTATATATTCCAGATTGGATACTGGAGAAGCCAGTAACACAGAAATGATAATACATGCAGATTTTTAAAAGCCTTAAGAAAAGCTTTTCCTCACTAGCCATGATGGTTAATTGTATGTGTCAACTTGAGTGGGCTAAGGATGCCCAGATAGCTGGTAAAACATTATTTCTGGGTGTGTCTGTGGGAGTGTTTCTGGGAGAGAAGAGCATTTGAATCAGTAGACTGAGTAAAGATCTGCCCTCACCAAAGTGAGTGAGAACCACCACATCCATTGAAGGCCTGAATAGAACAACAAAAAGGGAGAAGAATGGTGAATTCGCTCTCTCTGCCCGAGCTGGGATAGCCACCTTCTCAGTCTTTGGACATTAGCACTCTTGGTTCTTGGGCCTTTGGACTTGGACCAGGATGTTCACCAACAGCTTCTGCAGTTCTTGGGCATTCAGACTCAGACTCGGACTTTCAACATTGGCTCCACTAGTTCTCAGGCTTTGGGCTTGGACTAGAACTGTAACACTGGCTTTCCTGGGTCTCCAGCTTGCAAATGTCAGGCTGTGGGACTTCTTGGCCTCCATAATCGCATGAGCCAATCCCTCATAATACATTTCTTTCTCTCTCTCTTTTTTTTTTTTTTTTTTTGAGACGGAGGGCTCGCTCTGTCGCCCAGGCTGGAGTGCAGTGGCGCGATCTCGGCTCACTGCAAGCTCCGCCTCCCGGGTTCACGCCATTCTCCTGCCTCAGCCTCCCGAGTAGCTGGGACTACAGGCGCCCGCCGCCATGCCCGGCTAATTTTTTGTGTTTTTAGTAGAGACGGGGTTTCACCATGTTAGCCAGGATGGTCTCGATCTCCTGACCTCGTGATCCGCCCGCCTCGGCCTCCCAAAGTGCTGGGATTACAGGCTTGAGCCACCGCGCCCGGCCATAATACATTTCTTTCTATGTATCTCTGTATATCCCACTGGTTCTGTTTCCCTGAAGAACCGTGACTAATACACCTGCAAAAGGATCAGGAAGGGGGAATCTTTCTAAGACAGAAAATTTTTAGGCAATAACTGCTCTATTGCAGCCAAACGCCACAAAACAAACAAACAAACAAAATAATAAAACTGTGGCCCTACCCCCACTCCTGCCAACAAAGGCTGCATGGACAGCCTAGGCTTGTACCCTTGTCAGATTGTAGTTCAGTGCCCCAATGCCCTGCTGGGGTGATACCACAGGCCAAGTGCAGAGCTGGGACCTTCATCCCCACTGAGGTAGAAAGAAGTCACGTTTTTCCCTGGAATATCAACAGAGATCACTTGGGGAGCCTGAATGTTTACCTCCATGCAGCAGTAACGAAGTGTCCCTCTCTCCTTCCACTGTTATATCAGAGAATGTCTGGTGGAGAGTTAGGACGTTTGCCATATCCCAGTGCTAAAAGGGACCCCTCTTTCATGATGTCTGTGGAGGCCACAGTGATGGGCCGGAACTCTCACCCCTGCCCAGCAGTAATGAGGCTGAATGGAGAACATGTACCTCTATCTATATTTGCCAGTAACAAGGCATTAGCCATTTCCTCCCCTGATGAAATGGTATGAGAGGAAGTCAGCCAAAGAGACAGTTTAAATAAGACCTAGAGTCTTACATATTTATATTTCCTCATTTTTCTAGTAAAAAGAAGAAACAGGAAGATCTCAAACTGAATTTTTTAAAAAATCAATAACTACCATATAAAGATAACAGGATATTAGAATTATCTGACAAATATTTTATAGTAGCCATCATAAAAATGCCTTAACAAGCAATTATAAATATGCTTGAAACAAGTGAAAAAATAGCATCTCAACCAAAAATTGGAGTCTCAGCAAAGAAATAGAAGACATAAAGAAGAATCACTTGAAACATTTGAACTAAACGATATAATAACCACAATTAAAAACTCAATGAACAGGCTTAACAGCAGAATAGAAGGGACAGAGGAAAGAATCAGTGAATTTGAAGACAGAACAATAGAAATCACCCAAACTGAACAACAGAGAGAAAATAGACTAAAAGAAAAGTGAGTTTCAGGAACCTGTGGAAGTATAACAAAAGATTCAACACTCATGCCATTGATGACTCAGAGAGAGGAGAAGGAGGACAGGCTGAAAAAGGACTCAAAGAAATATGGTTGAAAACTCCCCACATTTGACACAAGAAACACCTACAGATTCAAGAAGCTGAATGAACCCCAAACAGGATAAACCCAAAGACATCCACACCAAAACACAGTAGAGTCAAACTTCCAAAAAGTAAAGAGAAAACAAAAACAAAAACTTGCAATATCTGGTGGAGTATAGGACTACAAGATAATTCTGATACACTTCTAACCCAGAAGGAAAATTGTGGAAGAATAATGCTTTGGGAACCTTTATATAAATCTCCACATTTTCATTCCAAGTTTCTAATATAGTCTCCAGGCATGGGATAGAGATATGACAAGTAGAACTGTTCATCATAGGTGAGCACTTGCTTAGAAGCAAGACTATGTCTAGATGGAACAAATTCTTTTTTTTTTTTTTAATTAAGAAAGTAAAGAAACAAAAGAATGGCTACTCTATAGGCAGAGCAGCCTAGATGGGACAAATTCTCAAAGTCTCTTCCAATAATTTGTACCCCACTGGAGAAGGAATCAAAGACTATGGAATAGAATGAACCTGATTGCATTACATGAACCCATTGGATATGACAATACCTTCTGAAACAGACCTTCTAGGAAGTGCTAGTTGGCATCACACTTCAAGCCACATTTAGTTTCTACTATTGAAATATAAACTAGAAAAACAGCCTTTTAAATAATAAAGTTATACCATACCATGGCATATGTATAGGAGGTCCTAATTACCAATTGCTTAATGCTTATTTTGTAGGTGGGAACTGCTTAAAGATAGCATTATAAATGCTGGGATTTTTTTTTTTTTAATAAAGATGGGGTCTTGCTATGTTGCCCAGGTGGGCCTCAAACTCCTGTCCTCAAGTGATCCTCCTGCTTTGGCCTCCCAAGGTGCTGGGATTACAGGTGTGAGCCACTGCATCTGATTTTTTTTTTTTTAAATCCCACTTAGAGTATCACTGACAACAGGGAGATAATTTAATTCTCTGAAGGAAAATTCTTATCATTACCTGTTCTGGCTTTATCAATATAAAGAAATCAAAGCCCTTTCCCTTTCTGTGGCTTTGAGCTGGGGTTCCTTCAGCTCTGAGCAGATGCTTAATCATGAATGACTGCTTTCAAATCCCATCATTAATTCTGCAATTTTGCTGTAAGCAAAGGGTGAAGTTTTAGGGAGCTATCTTGTTCTCTTTTTGCTTTGGGCAATGCTTCTAGGTCTTCATCTATCTGTAAAACATGGACTACGGTCATGCCCTCCCATGCTTCATAGCTTGTGGTGATAATAGTAATATCATGTATTTTACATAGAGCATTTATACGTGATATTTATTGTCCTCATATTACTTTAACATAGAGATTTTATCATTTGTCCAAGTAACACATTAAACTCAATGACAGAACCAAAATATGAGCTAAGATTTCTTCAATTCACTGTTTTTTCTCATCACAATCCTAATTTTAAGGACATTTCAAGTAGGACTAGTGGAGAAAATGAGGTAACTTAGTGAACAAGGTAATGATGTTTTTCTAGTGACAAAGAAAATCTAAGTGAGAAGGAAATAGAGAGTGCTGCCCACTCTTCAGCTTCGTCTCATGCCATTCTCCCCATGTGCTTTTTCTACTCCAGCCTCACTAGTCTTCTTCTATACCTGGAGCGGATTACATTCTTCCTCCACTTCTGGACTTTCACAGAAAATCTCCTTTTGACTCGGACCCTTTCTTTACCCACTCAGTTTCCCTCCCCTGATTATTAAGATTTTCATTGACATGTCTCTGCTTCCCAATCCAAATAAGACCCATGTCTGACTTAGGTCAAGTTTTCCCCAAAGCAGAGCCTGAGATAAAGGCTTTCATGTGACTATATAGCAAGAGCAAGAACAGGGGAGTGAAAAAGGAAGAAAGATGAGCCAACATAAGGATACATTATTGAGTTGACCTCTGCTATGGGCTACTAGTTGCTTGATCACCCAGGACCTTCTGAGAATCTTATGAAATGTATCCCAGAACCTTTTGGCCATTTATTCATTTGCTCTTATAGGGCATTTGGTTAAAAGAGGTTTGGCTGTCAGCTCAATGTTATATGAGGTTTAAAGTTCTCTAGGTGACACACTTTTTTTTTTAAATAGTACAACCTTGAAAACAAATGAAGCTGTTGGTCTCTGGGCACTCCCTCACCTTTGAGCTCCTGAACTACAGCCAAAGCTCTAGCAAATGTGTAGAACCAAGATCTGCAAAGCTCCATAGTCCTTATATTTATCATAGTAATCCTTATAATGTGTATAATTATCATAGCCCCTACCGTTCAGGCATTACACCCAGCACATAACCCAATGCTTCATCTTCCATTTGTATCTCATCCCAGTCACTCAGGTAAGAGTCTTAGTAACTGTGATGCTACTGCACACCAAGGTTTATAAACACCCTCCCTACTGCCATCTTATTGGTGAGTGATCTAGCTCCAAAATCCTATTCTGAGGGACGACTTTCTACAGCCACTCCTGATTACAATGGTTTCATCCTGGGTTGACCTCAAAGCAGAGTCTCTGAAACAAATACTTATATGAGTAAGAAGCAGTGGGGTGTTGATGAATGTTTAGCAAACTGTTCTTCAGAAAAAATGCAGGCATTTATGTACATGTACAAAAGTTTGTTATAAATTTTACTGACATAGACTAGGTATAGTGCATAATTTCCAAATAACGAAATGTATATTGCTTTTTATGGTAAATTCTATATAGCTGATTGATGTTCACAGAATGCTTTCATTGATTTTTGCTTGTCTTATATTCATAGCTAACCTATGTTTGTTATTGACAAGTACAATTACAATATGAATGTTGATTCATCTACACTAATAAGATGAAAGTGAAAATAGCATGATGTGTGTTGACTTTGCTCATTCATCAGTGATCTGTGTTTTTTTTCTGAGTCAAATAACAGTTTAGACATGCTTTTTGTGCTTTTCATAACTGCTATAGATATAACATACCTTGAAGTTTAATCTATTTTATTAACATTTTCTCTATCATTTTCTTAAGCTTAGACAATCCACAAAACAATTAGATGCTGATTTGTAGCATTTGCCTATTTCTGTGATGTAAATGCTTCCACCATGGCTAATGTCAAGCTATTAATGTGGTGTTACTGAATGTGGACTTGGGAAGAGATGCAACATAGCCCACCATTAAAAAGCATTTCCATGAAACAGACACAATAGATGTAAATAGCTTCAGGAGTACAGATACTGGAGTAAGAGAATTAGGAAGCGATGAATCTTAAGTATTTATTACTGTTGTTTTAATATAATTTATGAATTTTATTTATTTATTGTAAGACTAGTCAAATGCAGTAGCGAGAAGGCGAGAAAGAGTAGAAAAAGGAGCTTGATCTGTAACTGAAAGTGAACTATCAACTGAGATAACTCACTACCTTCGGCCAGCTGACTTCAGAAAGAAGGAAGCATTCATGCAGTGGCTTCTCATAGGGTATTAGCTCTTCCATGCTCTGAGTTGCACGTGTGCAAGTGGATTTCCCCTGGGATAGGAGCCTGGGAACCGGTGACTTGAGGTGAAGTCAGATTGCACTTGTGGGAAAACTGGTGGAAGCTGGCACTAGATCTGGTTGCCATAGCATCCCTGGAATAGGAAAAGAGGCCAGAGGGATTTTAAGTGGCAGGCAGGAATCTGATAAAGCCCTCCTGGACTGTCCACAGCACCCAATTATTTTTTTCCCATAACATTTATCACAGTTTGTAATTACATATTTATTTATATCAGTATTTTATTTATATATCCACTCCTCTATTTGACTGCAAGTTCTATGCTGTCAGGACTGTATGTCTTTGCCCCTTTCTGTTCCCAGGACCTGGCACTTGCACCTTGCACATAATAGGCGACAACAGTCAATAACAGCACAAGTGGGAGATGACAGGCATTCTTCAACGCCTTCTAGCCTCCCCTCCCTCCCACAACTATGCGCCATCCTGATTAACAGCAGCAAATACGAAGTGTTCACACATGGTCATTACTAACGCTGGGGGGAATAGGAAGATGCAGCCACACCTTTTTTCTCTTCTCTCCCCATTTTCTGGGGGCTCCTCTCATTAATTGGAAAGCAATTAATCTTTCCTCCCCCAGTTCGCTCATTGGCCAACTGTTCACTTCCAGAGCCTGTAACATGCTCCTCCCAACAATGGTTGAATTACCTCCCGCCCAGAGGGACTGAAGTTCCCTTCTTTCCATTTTCTTCTCTCTCCCACAAGATTCTGCTTGTGGAAATGAGCAGAGATTCTTTTCTCCACTGATGTGAATTACAACACCTCCACCAGAAGGAAAAAGCACTGCTGGTTAATTTGGGTTTTAATTGTCTTTTCCCATTTGCATCAAAAATGCCAAATGTATGGGAGAGAGCTTGACACATACCACTTCTACCAATAAACACCAGTTCCGTTTCATTTTGCCACTGTTTCTCAAACTTCAGCCACTCCCATATAATTTTCACATATTTATATCCATTAGATCTATTATTTACCTCCGAGTTTTCTTTCAATCACCTTTATTTTTCCCTAAATAGGTTTCTTAAAACATTATAATGTATTTACCTACCACAAATAAAACTCTGTGAGTCACTGGTCTAAATAGGGAATAACTGCAAAACATATATAACAAAACAATTTATTAATTAAATACTAATTTGAGAAATACCTGATAAATGCCTATCTTAAGGGTGATTTCTGCTCTCACTTTGTTTTAAAAAAAAAGTAGATTAGCAACTGTTGGAAAGGTTTTTAAAAATAGAGCCTTGGGGCACGGTGGCTGACACCTATAATCCCAGCAATTTGGGAGGCCAGGGTGGGTGGATCGCTTGAGTCCAGGAGTTCGAGACCAGCCTGGGTGACATGGCGAAACCCAGTCTCTGCAAAACAACAACAACAACAACATAAAAGCCTTGAAGAGATTTTTCTCCCTGACATAATCAGAAGGATTAAAATAGAATAAAAAAGGGAATGACTTTCTCATACAGTTGTCCATGCTTTTCAAGGTTGTCTCTGTGTACTCCCCCAAGCTGTCTCGTGTGTATCGCCTAGAGTCTGGGAATCACGGGCCTACATTCTTGCTGTCCACAGGGGCGGACTTTTGAGAAGGCGCTGATCAGTTTGTATGCTGGTGCTCATTTGCAGGAGAGAACTCCAACTTTAAATTTTAATCCTCTGTTCCCTTTAATGAACATATTATTTGATTATCTCAGTTTCGGTGTTGGAGAGGTCTTATGGTAAACCGCAAAAACTACTGGGAGAGAAGTAGGGGAGGCCCACATAAATTCAGGTTGCATAAATTGAACAGATGCTCAACCTTCCCAGCTTCAGTTGTGTTGTCTATAAATCAGGTAGCATGATCAGTGGGAGAAAAAGCGGTGAAATCACAGATAAGGGATGTAGAAACTGGGCCTCACCTATATTCCGCCTGATCTATGTCAAAGCCTATAAAACAGCTACGTATAACCCCGGCAAAGTGCCACACTGGGAACACCACCTCTCTTGTTATTGTAGCCAAAAAACTGCTGGGAATGCTGAACAAAATTCTTCCTAAACTGTGACAGGCATACTTCTGCAAATTGATTTGAGGTGTTAGACATATGCAAACATTTTATTTAATTTATTGCTTTTATTTTTCAAGACAGGGCCTTGCTTTGTCACCTAGGCTGGAGTGCAGTGGTGTGGTCTAATCACGGCTCACTGCAGCCTCAACCTCCTAGGCTCAAGTGATCCTCCCACCACATCCCCCCAAGCAGCTGAAACCACAGGCACATGCCAGCACTCCTGGCTAATTTTTTTTAAATTTTTTGTAGAGAGGTGGGGGTTTGTCATGTTGGCCAGGCTGGTCTCGAACTCCTGAGCTCCAGTGATCCTTCTGCCTCAGCCTCCTAAAGTGCTTGGATTACAGGCATGAGCCACCGCACCTGGCCTCAGACATTTTAAATTGTAATACTTCCGTATTATTTCTACAACTGCCTTCTTAGTGATGCAGTAGATAAAGTTTCTTTTTTAAGTAAATGTATTTAAGTAGAAAGGTGGATTAGTTTGGAAAAAAAAAAGACACTGAAATTATGAAGTAGGTAATGACATACGTATATCACTGAATCTGTCAGGTAGAACCCAACTGGCTGAAACTTAGGGAATATCAATGTGATCTTTAAGATTCCTTTGCTCAAAGTAGTAAAATTTTGTGCCATGGTTTCTCTAAAAGCATTATAAGGATTAAGAGGCTCATCTATTTTCTAAGGATGCTGTGAAAAATAATTAATAAAAATGAATAGTGGGGTGGGCAGGGAGTATTTTCTGTACTTTCTAATCAATTTTGCTATGAACTTAAAACTGCTCTAAAAATAAAGTCTATTTAAAAACCAACAAAAAACAAAAATAAAGTAAAAAATGGTACAGGCACAGAAAACTTACAGTACTCTCAACTGCAAAATTATATGAATGGTGACAAGTTATGTGTTTTGACCTCTAAACATGTGATCTTAGTGTCTCGCCTTTTATTATACAACTGAAAACTTACTTTTCCACTGAGGTCATATAAGGTGAGTAATTTATTAATGAGGAATTTTGTTCAGTATTATACTATTGTCTTGTATACTTTATACATTTATCCCTGTCAATGTGGCCTATAGTAGATTGTAAACCCTTGAAGGGGAGAAGACCTAGCTGATGAAGTTGCTCTTTTCTTTTCCTTTATGAAACAGAGTCTCTATTGCCCAGGCTGGAGTGCATTGGCACAATCTCAACTCACTGCAACCTCTGCCTCCTGGGTTCAAACAATCCTCCTGCCTCAGCTTCCCAAGTGACTGCGATTACAGGTGTGCACCACCACACCTGTCCAATTTTTGTATTTTTAGTAGAGATGGGGTTTCACCATGTTGCTCAGGCTGGTCTCAAACTCCTGGCCTCAAGAGATCTGCCCACCTCAGCCTCCCAATTACAGACGTGAGTCACTGTGCCCAGCCTAAATTGCTCTTTTCTGTAGCTGAACGAAGTATTTTGGTGTAAAAATGATGGTAGTAACGTTGTAGTATTTTTGAGGAACATGAACCAAGTTCATAAATATATAAATTTGTTACATATGGGAATTTTATCTAGAAGCTGCAACGGTGGTATATTATAAAGCCATAAAAGGCAATAATTCAACATATATTTTTTGAGCCCCAATACAGGTTTAGCCTTTACTTGTGTACAGAACTAACTTCATGGGCCCTGTGCTTAGTTAAATGTTTGTCATGAAAGTTTTAATTACTTTGTCTTTGAACTTGTGTTGTGTAAAGTGAAGTCTGATCTGACAGTGGGGCAAACACATGAACAGAGGAGAAATGCACAACACATGTGTTCACTCTTTCTTTCTTTCCTTTTTTTTTTGTTTTTTTATTTTTGAGACAAAATCTCACTCTGTTGCCAAGGTTGGAGTACAATGGTGTGGCTCACTGCAACCTCTGCCTCCTGGGTTCAAGTGATTCTCCTGTCTCAGCCTCCCGAGTAGCTGGGATTACAGGCGCCTGCCACCACTCCTGGCTAATTTTTAGTAGAGTCAGGGTCTCACCAAGTTGGCCAGGCTGATCTCGAACTCCTGACCTCAGGTGATCCGCCCGCCTCAGCCTCCCAAAGTGCTGAGATTACAGGCGTGAGCCACCGCATCTGGCGTTCATTGTTTCTTGATGCCCTGTTTGCATATGGTGTTCCCAATACCAAATGAACACAGAATGCTGGCGAACCTGCAGTGAGACTCAAAACAAGTGGATGCTAAGTGTTACATGGTAGCCTAAGTGGAGGTGCTGACAGGCCCCAAGAGGGCCTTTCTCCTTGAACCAGAACTTGTTTAGAATGCAGAAAGAAGGCAGTGTCATTCTAAGAAACATGAAGACCAAAGAACCTTTTATACCCCTTCAAACTCATGCTACTTCACTGGATTAGCCAGCCATTTACATTGAAAAGGACAGAAGGAATGGCAAGATAGGGCAACCCACAGTTCCTTTTACTTTTTGATCTTCCTTTCTCATCAGTAAGCCAAAGATAGAGAGTGTTGGTAGAAGGTACTCTACCACAAGAAGTGAAATAAAAAGATTGAATTAGTTTTGTGCAGCTTTTCCATTGTTCTGGTAAGAATAAAATACATATGTGTGTACAAGCTACAAAATAAAAGTTGTGTCATTTCAGATTCTACATACAAGTTAATGCTTTTGTATTTGCACTTAACATTGTCATCGAAAAATGTAAAAATGAACAGTAAGATTCACGCTAATAATTAAAAAAGAATTTTACTTAGAACAACATTAAATTGCAAATAAAAACCATCACAAGTCAAAAGAGAGATCACAGAAGAAGGAAAATCCTTTATATTTTAGTGCTTTTTACACCATTTTATTCCCTGCTTTTTGAACAAAGCATTCCACAAATTATGTAACCTGCCCTGTTTGCAGAAATGGTCTATAAATGTGGGTGGGGTTGTTTGTGTGTTTGTTTTGAAGCAGAGTCTTACTCTGCTGCCCAGGCTGGAGTGTAATGGCGTGATCTCAGCTCACTGCAACCTCCGCCTCCAGGATTCAAGCACTTCTCTTGCCTCAGCCTCCTGAATAGCTGGGATTACAGGTGTGTACCATCACGAGCAGCTGATTTTTGTATTTTTTGTAGGGATGGGGTTTTCACCATGTTGGCCAAGCTGGTCTCGAACTCCTGGCCTCATGTGATTCACCCATCTCAGTCTTCCAAAAGTGCTGGGATTACAGGTGTGAGCCACTGTGCCCGGCCTATAAATGTGGTCTTAACTAAATGTAGAAAGATAGACTATTGTGGTTTCTAAAGATGCGTTTTGGTCCAAATATTCTCCAATTCCATGTACCTTACATAGGTCTCATGGATCCTTAAAAGATCGGCTAAGCCGATCTTGAATGTATTTTACGCTTTACTGAGTAAAATGTTAGAGGCCTTCTCTGAGCATCTCTGCCCCAAGTAAAGTTTATCACTATCCCTCTGTGCTGCTGCTATGCCCTCCACTCAATTTTACTGTTGTGCTTCGCACAACATGTTATGGTCAATCTGTTTATAAATGTAGCTCCCCTTTTAGCCTGTGGGCATCACAAACCTGGCTCGGAGTAGATATTTAATCAATATTTGTTAATAAATCATTCAAATTGGCCAGGCATGGTGGCTCACTTTGGGAGACCAAGGCAGGAGGATCCCTTAAGCCCAGGAGTTCAAGATCAGACTGGGCAACATGGTGAGACCTGCCTCTACAAAAAAAAAAAATTACCCATGCGTGGTGATGCACACCTGTGGTCCCAGATATTTGAGAGGCTGAGGTGGGAGGATCACTTGAGCCCAGGAGGTTGAGGCTGCAGTGAACTGTGTTTGTGCCTCTGCACTCCAGCCTGGGTGACAGAGCAAACCCCTGTCTCAAAAAATAAATAAATAAATAACTGAAAAAAAAATCAATAAATAAGCTATTCAAATTACTTTTAAATTCCTTGTGAATAGAGAAGCTTCAGAAATGTCCAAGAATAGATTAATTTTCCCCTAAATTATCTGTCCATTTCCTTTAGAAGACCTCTGGATAGGCACAATACCAAAGGAAGTGTTGGAGTTGGGATTTGAGTTCTTAATGTCTCTGAACCCTGGGTTCTTCTCACTCTGTGGCACTGCTGGCAATCAGAGAAGAGTCAAGTAGAAAAGCAAGAGCTTGTGCATCATGATTATACCCATGTGTGAGAGTTTTAGTTACGGCTCAGGGGCCTAAAGGTAGAGTGATTCCAGTGACCGGCCTTCTAGATTGCACTGTATATAAAACAGAGGGTCATTTGTTATTTAGTGACCCTTAAGCCCCATGCAACATTGAGTTGAGAGCCAAACCTACTTCAACTAAATGCCCTACATTTGGAGATGCTCATTGATTAAAGGTTCGTTGGCTGCAACAAACTTAGATGAATTATGCACATTGTATGACCTACATGGGAAAATGCAAATAGCAATGGAGACAAAGCCAATGCAGAGCAATCCTAGGACTGCTGAGAGCAGTCACCATGCCCTCACCTCTTGAAGAGATTTTAGGACTTTTTTTTTTGGTTGTTTTTTGTTGTTGTTGTTGTTGTTGTTTTGAGACAGAGTCTCGCTTTGTCACTCAGACTGGAGTGCAGTAGCACGATCTTGGCTCACTGCAATCCCTGCCTCCTGGGTTCAAGCAATTCTCCTCTCTCCACCTCCCGAGTAGCTAGGACTACAGGTGTGCACCACCATGCTCCACTAATTTTTGTATTTTAGTAGAGACAGGGTTTCACCATGTTGGCCAAGCTGGTCTCGAACTCCTGACCTTAGGTGATCCACCTGCATTGGCCTCCCAAAGTGCTGACATTACAGGTGTGAACCACCTTGCCTGGCCAGTTTTAGGACTTTTGGACTTAACAATAATTGAGTAGAAATTTCTTGAATGTATTTTCACCAAATAGATCAGGGGTCCCCAACCCCAGGGCCTTGGACTGGCATCAGTCTGTGGCCTGTTAGGAACCAGGTGGCACAAAGGGAGGTGAGGAGTAAGCAAGAATTACCACCTGAGCTCTGCCTCTTGTCAGATCAGTGGCAGTGATTCTCACAGGAGCACAAACCCTATTGTGAACTGCCATGCGAGGAATCTAGGTTGCACATCCCTTATGAGAATCAAATGCCTGATGATCTGAGGTGGAACAGTTTTATTCTAAAACCATCTCCTCACCCCCACCCCACCACTATCCATGGAAAAATTGTCTTCCATGAAACCAGTCCCTGGTGCCAAAAAGGTTGGGGACCGCTGATATAGATGATATGCTTTCCAGATAGCCTAAACCCATGGTGGCAAGGATAGGAGCTGAATGAGCTCTCAATGAGAATGAGAGGAAAGGGATGGGATTAGGAAAACCATCAAGTTCACATCTAAGAGAAAAGAAAGTTATGATCCAAGTCAGTCAGTCAAAAAACCAAGTCATTCAGCCTAAATCATTTTTGACTTGACACAGAAATAATTGGGCTAGGCAGGGTGGTTCATGCCTGTAATCCCAGAACTTTGGAAGGCTGAGGCAGGCGGACCACTTGAGTCCAATAATTCAAAACCAGTATGAACAACATGGCAAAACTTCATCTCTACAAAAAAATACAAAAATTAGCCAGATGTGGTGGTGCACACCTGTAGTCCCAGCTGCTTGGGAGTGAGCTGAGATCATGCCACTGCCACTGCACTCCAGCCTGGGTGACAAAGCAAAATTCTGCCTAAAACAACAACAACAACAACAGCAAAACAAATGAATTCCCCCATCTATGTGTGGTAGAAATGGGTAAATCTGACACTTTGCAGGAAATTCTGATTCCGATGTGTACCTATTTTAATGAGATACAAATCATAACCCCTTCTTGGAATTCTGTAACCCCTGGAGTACAGACAGTGACTCATCCATCTCTCTCTCTTACTTTTTTTTGTTCCCTTATGCCTCATTGTTGAATTTGCCGCCTTAGCCTAAATATATTTAGATAGAAGCAATGACTGGGCTTATTGCTGTGAAGTAATTGTATATATTCCTTTAATAATAAAATATCTAGTTTTGACCATGATAAAAATGAACATCATGGTCTTGATAAATAATAAAACACCCATCTAATCAACAGTAAATTTTACTCTCAATGCTTCTTTTAAGGTAAGAGTTTTGGGCATACTAATAGGCTCAAGTCAAGTAAAGCCAAGGAAGTTCC
Organism: Colobus angolensis palliatus; assembly: GCF_000951035.1. Taxonomy (NCBI): domain Eukaryota; kingdom Metazoa; phylum Chordata; class Mammalia; order Primates; family Cercopithecidae; genus Colobus; species Colobus angolensis. Next base: position 763,391 of record NW_012115322.1, on the reverse strand, counting down.
AACAATAAGGCAGATAATTATCCCCCTGGCAAAATCCCAGGTCTCACACCAGTGTTGACTTGGCAAATCAGCCTGTATGTTTCAAGTGCTCATTAATTGTATGCCTTTTTAAAAATTGCTTGCTTAGTGCATTTTAGCTGATAACTTGCAGGCATAGGCTTAAGGGCACAGCAAGAGAAATGGTGGCCATTAATAATGGTAACACCTGGATCATCTTAACACATAAGAGGACTGTGTGTGTGTGTGTGTGTGTGTGTGTGTCTGAGAGAGAGAGAGAGAGAAACGTGCCACCATGCCAACATTCCATTGTTCATCAGTGGACCAGCTGCCTTCACAGCAGCTGTGAGCAAGGTGAAAGAAACCAGACTTGCTCTAAGAAGACCTGGGTTCTCGTTCTACCACTGCCACAAGATGTTGGTGACCCTGTCAAGCCTTGGGACTTCTCTGAGACTCTGTTTGATGTAATGAAGAGCTTGAATAAAATGGTGTTTGAGTTTCTGCCAGCATACAATATTCTAGTATATAATCCCAGGATTATTAAAGAGGCTCATAGTTTCTTTCTATCTTTCTCTAGCTCATCCCACTCTAGTAGAAGGTTTGCATTTCCCTAAGAGGGCTCCCTTCATCATTATGGTCCTGCTATCCTTGCTCCTGCACAACAAACTGGCTCTTCTAATTTCTTATATATACAGATTATATCATAATCTGGTTTATTTCTGAGCCAAGAAGCAAGTTGCAAAAACCCCTCATCTCCAATTCAGTCAGACTTGAGGAAGTATGACACACTCCTTAGGAGCTAGGATGTAGTGCCCTGTGCCAAGCACTGGATGCTTTGCTGTGCTCCAAGTTGCAGGTCCCTCCATACTCTCATGCTCTGATAACTGGCTCTTAAATTTCTTCTCCTGGCTCCTCTTCTCTACCCTAGGCCAAACCACTGGGCTCAGGCTTCTCGCTACATATTGTTCAATGTTCTTATTATTAAAGTTCTACATGATCATGAAAGGAGATTTGAAAATTAAGAAATAGAGAAGAAACAATATATAATAATTCCACTACCCAGACAACCACCTTAAACTTTTTGGGTACATCTGTGATAAATTGTTGCAGCACCTCCCTGCAGCCATATCCTGGAATATCCTTCTCTCTCTGCCTCTGGGTTTGCCTAATGGGACAATAGCAAAGATATCACAGCAGACTTTTAAAATGGTTATGATTGGGCTTGCCCTTTCTTGCTGCTCTTGGAATATACTGCCACCATGTAAACAAGCCTCTGAGAGCCTGTTGAATGATGAGAGATACGCGGCCCCATCACATCAGCCAACCCCTCAGGTGATGGCAGCTCAGGTGATCACCCGAGGTGATCAGGCAAAGCCTCAGGCAATGGTAGCTGAACACAGACATGTGAGTGAACCTAATCGAGACCAGCAGAACCACAGCTAAGCCCAATGCAGAATGCCAACCCACTGAATCCTGAGCTAAGTAAATGGTATTGTTTAAACCGCTAAGCTAAATACGTGGTCTTGCTTATACCACTAAGGTTTCTTTTTTTTTTTTTTTTTTTTTTTTTTGAGATGGAGTCTCACTCTGTTGCCAGGCTGGAGTGCAATGACACGATCTCGGCTCACTTCAACCTCCGCCTCCCAGGTTCAAGCGATTCTCCTGCCTCAGCCTCCCAAGTAGCTGGGACTACAGGCGTGTGCCACCACATCCAGCTA
>NW_012115322.1:754060-761626 GCF_000951035.1 Colobus angolensis palliatus | reverse complement strand
CAACCAAACATAACCCACATACATGAAAATTTTAATTTAATCTCCATATATATTTCTATTTCCAGCAACATTGCTTGTCATGCCATAACTACCAGCGAGTAGGAATAACATATATTTTAACTCTCTCTGTCTTTTTTTTTTTTTTTGAGATGAAGTTTCGCTTCTGTCTCCCAGGCTGGAGTGCAGTGGCGCAATGTCGGCTCACTGCAACCTCCGCCTCCCAGGTTCAAGCGATTCTCCTGCCTCAGCCTCCCAAGTAGCTGGGACTACAGGCGTGTGCCACCACATCCAGCTAATTTTTGTTTTGTTTTGTTTTTTGAGATGGAGTCTTGCACTGTCACCCAGACTGGAATGCAATGGAGTGATCTCAGCTCACTGCAATCTCTGCCTCCTAGGTTCAAGAGATTCTCCTGCCTCAGCCTCCTGAGTAGCTGGGATTACAGGTGCCCACCACCACACCCGGCTAATTTTTTGCATTTTTAGTAGAGACTGGGTTTCACTATGTTGGCCAGGCTGGTCTCGAATTCCTGACCTCAGGTGATCCACTCACCTCAGCTTCCCAAATTGCTGGGATTACAGGCGTGAGCCACTGTGCCTGGCCTCAGTTTTGTATTTTTAGTAGAGACAGGGTTTCACCGTGTTGGCCAGGCTGGTCTCGAACTCCCGACCTCAGGTGATCCGCCTGCCTCAGCCTCCCAAAGTGCTGGGATTATGGGCTTAAGCCACCACATGCCTGGTCCCCACTAAACTTTTATGTAGCAAAAGCTAATTGATACAATTATCCTTTAGTCTTTTTATACATAGCAAAATCAACATTATACTGTATCTACTATTCTTTTTTTATTCCCCACCAGTGACTGATGAATCTATATACTATTGTATAGCCAGCTCTTTTTCACATGACATTTTCTCAAGTATTTAATACTATTTTCCTCCTTATTTTAAGTTCCACTAGGGTGAGGATTTATATCTGTTTTGTTCAATGCTGTATTCCTGGCACATAGAACACTGCTGCAAACAGTGTTCAATAAACAACACTGTTAACTATAAATAATAGTTATTTATAGTCTTAAAAATATAGTTCATAAACTATATTTCATAGTTTATGAACTACATAGTTTATAAATATATAGTTTATAAAAATATAAAACAATAAGTAACAATAAATATTTCTTAAATGAATGATTACAGGATATTTTTTTTGATGGCTAAAGAGTGTTATATAGAGATACTGTCTATGCCCCATTCTGAGTTCTTGTTTCTCTAAGTTTGGCATCTCAGCTTCACCCTAGGACTGGAACTCAAGTGAGCTCTTCTACTACCCAAGAACTGAAACTCTGCTCCTAAATCCAAGCTAGGAGATAGGGCTTTGCATGTAATTTACAGTCTGCACCTTCTGTTGTCTTGTGAACTTCTAAGGATAACAGTTGAGCTCCCAAAGTGCCTGGAACTTAGTGAACATTCAACCCAATGCCTGTGGATAACTGAACAAATTAACCATGCACTGCAAAGGACTCCTCTGCCAGCAGCCCGTATGTAAGTTTTTTGTTGTTCTTGTTTTAAGAACTACATCTTTATTAGAAACAATACTTATAATAGAGATTACTGGCTGGGTGTGGCAACTCAGGTCTGTAATCCCAGCACTTTGGGAGGCCAAGGAGGGCGGATCACTTGAGGTCAGGAATTTGAGACTAGCCTGGTCAACATGGTGAAACCCTGTCTCTACTGAAAACACAAAAATTAGCCAGACGGGGTGGCACGCACCTGTAGTCCTAGCTACTCTGGAGGCTGAGGCACAAGAATCACTTGAACCTAGGAGGCAGAGGTTGCAGTGAGCCGAGATCATGCCACTGCACTCCAGCCTGGTCTGCAGACTGAGACTCCATCTAAAAAAAAAAAAAAGAGATTACAATAATATCGTGATGAAGCATATTTATATCCAGAAGAAACAGTCGTAATTAGGAAAAGTCACCAAGGAAAAAGTTTCTTACGTGGCTTTAATTCTATTTGGATCATTTTAGAGACACAAGGAAATTAAGAAAGTAGGAAAATGGGAAACAGAAATGGGACATAGAGAGAATATAATACTCTAGTTTACAGTTTGTGATGGTCCATTATCTACCACAGAGATGAGCAATATCAGGTTTACAAGTTGGTTTAAATGTAATTAAAACATATAGATTAAAGCATGAACTTATGGAGTCTCTGAATCTGCTGTGATTCAGGGGGCTGCCTGATAAAAAAATTGACAAAAAAGCATGAACTTAGACTAATGTCAAATAAAGAAGGAATATTAGGTCTGCCAAAGATTCTAGCTCAATTTATGTTTCTCTGTTGAAAGAAATGCTATGCCTTTGTGAAAACTGCCATTCTGTTAAAGTATTATTCAAGAACAGGACTCTGCTAAGGAATGTTAAAACTTGTGTTATTCACACACTCATATGTGAAATTCCAACACATGACTCTGATCGCTGTAATAAACCTATGAGACTGGTTTAGACAAGCAGTCAGGCCTTGTTATATAATAAGAGTGTATGCATAAATTCTCATTAATTAATGTAATGCTGTTCTTTCCTTTTAAAGGATATTGGCTTAAGTTCTAACTTCAACCAAACATAACCCACATACATGAAAATTTTAATTTAATCTCCATATATATTTCTATTTCCAGCAACATTGCTTGTCATGCCATAACTACCAGCGAGTAGGAATAACATATATTTTAACTCTCTCTGTCTTTTTTTTTTTTTTTGAGATGAAGTTTCGCTCTTGTTGCCCAGGCTGGTGTGCAATGGCATGATCTGCAACCTCTGTCTCCCAGGTTCAAGCGATTCTCCTGACCGAGCCTCCTGAATAGCTGGGACTATGGGTGCTTGCCACCATGTACGGCTAATTTTTGTATTTTTAGTAGAGATGAGGTTTCACCACGTTGGCCAGGCTGGTCTCGAACTCCTGACCTCAGGGTTCAAGAGATTCTCCTACCTCAGCCTCCCGAGTAGCTGAGACTCCAGGTGTGCCTGCCACCATGTACGGCTAATTTTTGTATTTTTAGTAGAGATGAGGTTTCACCACGTTGGCCAGGCTGGTCTCGAACTCCTGACCTCAAGTGACCCACCCACCTTGGTTCCCAAAATGCTGGAATTACAGGCGTGAGCCACCGCACCCAGTCCATTTTGACTTTCTCAGACTTATGAAAAGTCAGCTCTGGGAAGCCTTTGTTTCCAGCCAGGTGTTTTAACTGTTCTAGAACAGTTTAGGGGAGCTGCTCTACTCATCCCTCACCCTAGATTCAGGCAAGCAACTCTGATGGTATCTGATTTGTTTAAACGTCCTTGTAAGATTTCATTCAACAAAGATAAAAACAGGTTTTTATGTACCAGTGCTATTAAAATCAAGGCCTTTCAATCTCCACCCCTCCTACTCTCACCTATGGCTGAGGTCCCACAACTACAGACTGTACCTGATACCCTGACTGTCCACAAAAATGAAGCAGAGAGAGGCTGGGTCAGAACAGGTGGCAGGTAGGCCAGGATAGCACCCCTTGGCTGTCCATTCCGTACTAAGAATTGGAAGTCATCAGGAAGCATTTGTACAGCAGATACAGGCTGTTAGTTGCCTCTAAAATATCCAGTGAAACAACAGGGATTACAATAGCATTGTCAGGAAGCATATTTATATCCCAAAAAAGTCTTAGAAAATAACGACAAGGAGGAAATGCCTCTTCTTCCTTGCTAACAAAATTCCAATTTAGTTCAGGGCTTCAGTGATCCCAAACCTAAGCCAAATAATGATGACTGGTCAATGTCAATCATGATCATCCTTTCTCAGCCTTTTAAAAGATAGATTTTACTTTTCAGAGCAGTTTTAGGTTCACAGCACAACTGAGCAAAGGTAGAGAGCATTCCTACACACTCCTTCTCCCCAACCATACCACATCCCACACCACAGTGGTGCATTTGTTCCAACTGATGAACCGACACTGACACATCCTTATCACCCACGGTCCATAGCTTACATTAGTGTTCACTCTTGCAGTTATAAATTCTATAGGTTTTGACAAATGTACAATGTCATGTATCCACCATTGCAGCATCATATAGAGTATTTCACTGTCCTGAAAATTCTGTGTCCTGCTTATTTAACCCTCCATCCTCATAACCCCTGACGATCACTAATCTTTTTACTATTTCCATGATTCTGCCTTTTCCAGAATGTTATATAGTTGGTAACAAACAGGATGTGGACTTTTTAGAATGGTTTCTTTCACTTAGTAATATGTATTTAAGTTTCTCCCATGTCTTTTATGGCTTAATAGTTCATTTATTGTGGCACTGAATAATAAATATTCCATTGTCTGGATGTACCACAGTTTATTTATTTATCCATTTACCTACTAAAGGACATCTTAATTGCTTCCAAGTTTTGGCAATTATGAATAAAGCTGCTATACACATTTGCATGCAGGTGTTTGTGTAGACAAAAGATTTCAGTTTATTTGAATAAATGCCAAGGAGTGTGGTCGCTGAATTGGATGACTCAGCTTTTAAGAAATTGCCAAACTGTCTTCCAAAGTGACTGTACCATTTTGCATTCCCATCAGCTGTGAATGAGAGTTCCTGTTGTTCCATATCCTTGCTGGCATTTGGTATTGTTAGTGTTTTGGGTTTTGATTGTTTAAATAGAAGGGTAGGGACATCTTATTGTTCTAATTGGCATATCCCTAATGATATATGACGTTTATCTTTTCATATGCTTACTTGCCATCTGTATACCTTCTTTGGTGAGGTGTCTATTCACGTCTTTTCCCAGTTTAAAAATCAAGTTGTTCATTTTCTTATTGTTGAGTTTTACAGGTTTTTTTGTATATCTTGGATAACGTATACAAGTTATGTTCCTCCTTTATCAGATACATCTTTTGCAAATATTTTCTCCCAGCCTATGGCTTCTCTTCTCATTCTCTTTGCTTTGACAAAGCAGTTTTTAATTTGAATGAAGTTCAGCTTATCAATTATTTCTTTCATGGATCATGTCATTAGTGTTGCTTCTAAAAAATCACCACCATACCTAAGGTCATCTATATTTTTTCTTGTGTTATCTTCTAGGAGCTTGATACTTTTTTGTTGCACATCTAGGTATGTGGCCAATTTTGAGTTAACTATTGTAAAGGGTATAAGGTCTGTGTCTATATTTATTTATCTGTTGCATATAGATGTCCAGTTGTTCCAGCACCATTTGTTGAAAAGACTATCTGTGCTTTATTGTATTGCCTTTCCTTCTTTGTCATAAATCAGTTGACTATATTTACATGGGGCTATTTACGGGCTCTCAATTCTGTTCCATGATCTGTTTGTCTATTCTTTCACTAATATCACGCTGTCTTGATTGTTATAGCTGTATAGTAAGTATTGAAATTGGTTAATGTCAGTCCACTGACAGTTCTTCTCCTTTAATATTGTGTTGGCTATTCTGGGTCTTTTGCCTCTCTGTATGAACTTTACAATCAGTTTATCAATAGTCATAAAATAATTTGTTGGGATTTTGATTAGGCATGCATGGAACCTATAAATCAAGTTTGAAAGAACTGACATCTCTTGAGTCTTTTTATCCATGAAAATGGAATATCTCTCTGTTTAGATCTTCTTTGATCTCTTTCATCAGAGTTTTATAATTTTCCTCATAATACTGTGTGCATTTTGTTAGATTTATACCCAAGTACTTCATTTTTTGTGGTGCTAATGTAAATGATATTGTGTTTTTAACTTCAAATTCTACTTGTTCATTACTATTGAGTTACTTGTTCATCTCCTATATTCATTTCATGTATAGGAAAACAATTGACTTTTGCATATAAACTTTGTATCTTGTAACCTTGATATAATTGCTTATTAGTTCCAGGAGTATTTTTGTCAATTCTCTCAGATTTTCCACATAGATGATTATATCATTTGCAAACAAAGACAGCGTTATCTTTTTCCCAATATGTATATCTTTTATTGCCCCTTCTTGTCTTACTGCATTAGGTAGGACTTCCAGTGTTGAAAAGGAGTGGCAAAACATATATTTTTGTCTTGTTCCTGATCTTATCAGGAAACCTTCTAATATCTCACTATTAAGAATGATGTTAGCTGTAGGGTTTTTGTAGATAATGTTATTTGTCCAGTTGGGAAGCTTTCCTTGATTCTTAGTTTGCTGAGAGTTTTTATCATGAGTGGGTGTTAGATTTTGTCAAATGTTTTACATCATTGTGATTTTTCTTCTTTAGCCTGTTGATACGATGGATTACATTAATTGATTTTCACATGCTTTCTCTGCATTTTTAATGACTGAGTGTGGGCCTTGTGACCCAGTCTATTCAACAAGGTCTTAAAGTCCACTGGGTATGTGTAGGTGGATATGTTCTAGGAAATATTTCACTTTCTTGATAAACAGGAAGGAATACAACTAGCACTTGGCCTCCCTCTTTAATTTGGTCTTGAATGTGGATACAATCGCTGGAGATACAGCAGCTGTCTTGCCATTATGAGGGAGGAAAAGACTAGGAGAATTGCAGAGACATTAGCTGTAAAATCACCGCAGTGTCGTTAGCAAATATCTACCTCTAGACATCTCGCTGTATGAGAAAAATAAACCCCATTTTGTTTAAGCCACTGTAGTTGGGTTTTATGTTAAATATAGCCACATTGTTTTCAACAAATACCCCTGTCATTTCCACAATAAGACATGTGGAAGTCATCAAAGATCATATTGTTGCTTTGGTTCTGCAAGTGGTGTTCTGGTGCCTAAGCTTGGGTAAGACTGACTAGGAAAGGGCAGTTGGCAGGGGCTGGAAGGGAGGGTTGCTGAGTGACACGAACAGAGATTCTGATTGCTAGGAAACCTCCCAGTGAGACCAGGTCCGAATAGGGAGATCAACACATGGCCAAGGGCAAGACCCACATCCCAGGGAAAGGGTGGAAAAGTATTCAATAGATGGCAAAATATAGTGATGAAGCAACATAGTGCAGTACAAAGCAGATGAGTCTAGGGGCCAAAGAAATGGGAAATTGAGCCCTGATTCTGCCACTTCTTCTTGGATGAAATTATTCCATTATTCCACTATTATTGGCCTCAAATATCTCTTCTATAATATGGGGAGAAAAATTGTCTGCCTCATAAAGTCAGTGTAGAAATTAAAAGCAATAATGTACTATATTTAAAGCTCGCAGTCATATCACCTTTGTTCTATTGCCCTTTTCACATGCTCAAAGTCAAAGTAAGGTTAGCAAAGAGATCAAGGTAACATCTGTCAGAAAGACATAAATTGGAGTGAAGCTTAAGTGTTAGTGAGTTACACTGATAGAAGCTCTGTGAATTAGAGGTCTTCTAAAGTCAGCAATCAGGCTGGGCACAGTGGCTCACGCCTGTAATCCCAGCACGTTGGGAGGCCGAGGTGGGCGGATCACTTGAGGTCAGGAGTTCGAGACCAGCCTGGCCAACATGGTGAAATCCCATCTTTATTAAAAATACAAAACCTAGGCCGGGCGCGGTGGCTCAAGCCTGTAATCCCAGCACTTTGGGAGGCCGAGA
>NW_012115322.1:749402-753975 GCF_000951035.1 Colobus angolensis palliatus | reverse complement strand
CCCGGGAGGCGGAGCTTGCAGTGAGCTGAGATCCGGCCACTGCACTCCAGCCTGGGTGACAGAGCGAGAGTCCGTCTCAAAAAAAAAAAAAATCAAACAAACAAAAAAAACAAAAACTAGCTGGGCAAGATGGCGGGTGCCTGTAATCCCAGCTACTTGGGAGGCTGAGGCAGAAGAATTGTTTGAACCCAGAGGGGGAGGTTGCAGTGAGCCAAGATCATGCCATTGCACTCCAGCCTGGGTGACAGAGTGAGACTCAGTCTCAAAGGGGAAAAAAAAAAAAGAAAGTCAGCAATCAAAAGTGTCTACCTGGATTTGACCACCCTTAAATGGGTCAAGGCTAGGGAGCAAAAAGCCCCTCCAAACCTAAGTGAATAAAGAAGTCAAGATATTAATATTCCCAGGGAGAAACAGAGAATTACTGGCATGTTCTTTGTACTGCTGGCTATAATAACCTGAATGTTTACAGTAAATATTTGTTGAATTAACAATATGTTAGAACACTAAGTCTCTTTAGGTGTCCCTATAACAATATTTACTTGGCTTATAAAATCATTTCAGTATTTCTTTCCAGGTATAACTTGAGAAAGTTTTTCTAGCTTCCACCCAAGAAGAGGTCTAAAATGCATTAAAGAACAAACACCTTGAGAGTTTTGAACCAATGTGATATGATAGTTCATCACAACCAAAGTAAATTAAAATTATATTATTTTAGGAAGAAGCAAAATACAAAGGAGATTTATGCAGCTTAACTCATGAAGGTATGTGGATTATAGTAATTGAAGTTGGTATTAGGGGCACGTTTAGTGAAAATTGCAAATATTTCTACAGAGTAGGAAAGATTTCCCATGACTGGATTTCCTTCCAAAGTTAGATCTATTCATTCCTTAATCCAACAAGCAATTAGTGAGAATCTTCCATGTGCCAAGCATAGAACTGAAAGTATCTGGAGTGTTAAAAAAAACCCACAACACTACCATTCTAGTACCTATTCTTCTAGGACAACGGGTCCCAAACTCTGCATGCACATGAACTACCTAGGTAACTTTTTAAAAATGCATACTTCTGGCCGGGTGTGTGGCTAATGCCTGTAATTCCAGCACTTTGGGAGGCCAAGATGAGGCCAAGATGACCTCAGAGATCACCTGAGGTCAGGAATTTGAGACCAGCTTGGCCAAAACGGTGAAACCCTGTCTCTACTGAAAATACAAAAATCAGCCAGGTGTGGTGACTCACATCTGTAATCCCAGCTACTCGAGAGGCTGAGGCAGGAGAATCACTTGAACCTGGGAGGCAGAGGTTGCAGTGAGCCAACATTGCGCCACAGCACTCCAGCCTGGGCAATAGAGCAAGACTCCATCTCAAAAAAAAAGCATACTTCTTGGGCTTACCATATAAATGCTGAGGGCGAGGCTAATAATCTGCATTCTCATAAAGTACTTTAGATGATTCAAATGCAGATGGATGTGAACCACACTGTAAAGCACATTATTCTACAGCTAGAACTTATAAACTAGTCTGAAAGATTTAAAATATGTGTGTGTGTGTGTGTGTGTGTTTATGACATCTAGATAACATAAACATGTTCAAGGTAATGCAAAATAATGGGTTTCTTTGCTGGAAATTAGGGGATGTGTGAAGTGGTAGGAAGAGAGGAGTCTTATCAAGAAAGACTTTGTTGAACAGTTAAGTTTGAGCTCCAAGATGAACAGGAGCCTGGAGACTTGCCAAGAGATCACCAGGAGACAGCTACACCTGGGAAGAAGAGTTAGCTAAGGTTGAGGAAAAGGGAAACCAGTTAACATATTGCCTTGAATCCTGAAGAGTTTAGCTCTGATTCAACAGGAGCTTAAGAAAGTGACTGGCATAATGACAGTGTGAACTGAGATTTCTTATCCTAGAGCCTCCAATTGGGGTGTTCTGGAGTGAGAAGAGATTCAAAGTGTCAGGGACATTAGAACCACAGCAACTCCATCTTGAATAGGGGCTGGGTAAAATAAGGCTGGGACCCACTTGGCTGCATTCCCAGGAGGGTAGGAATTCTTAGTCCCAGGATGAGATTAAGATACAGGTCACAAAGACCTTGCTGATAAAACAGCATGCAGTAAAGAAGTCGACCAAATCCCACCAAAACCAAGATGGTGATGCAAGTGACCTCTGGTGGTTCTCACTGCTCATTATATGCTAATTATAATGTATTAGCATGCTAAAAGACACACCCACCAGTGCCATGACAGTTTATAAATGCCATAGCAATACCAGGAAGTTATCCTACATGGTCTAAAAAGGGGAAAAACCCTCAGTTCTGGGAATTGCCCACCCCTTTTCCAGAAAATTCATGAATAATCCACCTCTTGTTTAGTATACAATAAAGAAGTAATAATAAGTATAAGCAGCTGAGCAGCCCATGCCACTGCTCAGCCTATGGAGTAGACATTCTTTTGTTTCTTTACTTTCTTAATAAACTTGCTTTCACTTTATGGATTTGCCTTGAATTCTCTCTTGCATGAGACCTAAGAACCCTCTTCTGGGGGCTGCTTTGGGAACCCTTTCTGATAACGAAGCAGGAAGCTGTATCTATAATCCAGATCAAGGTAAGATGGTCTAGAACATGTGAAAACAAGGAAGAAAAGCTAAGAGGCTTACAAAAGAGAGTCAAGCAGAATTCCAAGGTGTGAGCTTTGGTAAATGGGAGGAGAATGATACCATTTGCCGTACTGGGGAAAGTCATGAGGGGGCTGTTGATGCCAGGACCATAAGTGGCAATAGGTCAAGTACACAGGGTGACAGACCAGGATGAAGGGTGCCAAGGCAGAGGTAGGAAATAAAAATATGCTGGTTTGAGGAGCAGATGGATCTGGGATTTCCTAGGAAGTCGTGATCATAGGAAACTAGAGCTAGACAAGTAAACAGTCCCAGTGAGAAAATAGAAGAATTCCACAAGCTGGGGCAAAGCAGTGATTGAGATTGAGCAGAAGGCCACAGGAATCAAGGATAGTCAAGAATTACAGACAAAAAATATGACTAGAAAGAAAGAGATCCTGATTCTGGTGGTAATTCTGTCTTATCCAAAAGTTCCCTGCATATTTCCTATTGAGATGGAAGTAGTCCCAGGGTCTGGCTTGCAAGCAGAAGCAGGGAGTGGTGTAGGGAGAAAGTGGAGGACTGAAATGGAACCAGGGAGCATGTCTACACTTGGAGAGCAAGAGGCCTGGGAATGTAAAATATGCTTCTCTGGCCTGAGTGTGGTAATGTCCTAACTCCTTTGGTGTGGTAATGTCCATTCGCTGACTTAGCAACTGATGGTCAGCCAAAGACAGGGGTAATGATGAAAGGTAAGAAACAATCACTTCTTTCTAATATACCAGCCAGTCATTCCAGAGGCACCAGAAACACCGGGCTCTCAGTGGACATTCTTCGTGAAGGCAGATTTCAACTTTATGCTTCAGTTTCCTCATCTGCAAGATAGCAGTAAGAATAATACCTAACTGATAGGGCGGTAGTAAGTATTAAATGTATCATATATAAACCACTTCATTTCCTGACTTGCCCACAGTTAGCACTCAAGGTAAATTATTTGTTATTATCATTATTAACCTTGGTCTGGTGTTTTCTTTAGGACCTAAGCAATCATAGGCCACTACTTGGGGTCTTTCTGATACTTTGTTAAAATTCTAGGGCTGGACACGTGGCTCTCACCTGTAATCCTAGCACTTCGAAAGGCTGAGGAGGGAGGATTGCTTGAGCCTAGGAGTTTCAGACCAGCCTGAGCAACATAGTGAGACCTCATTTCTACAAAAGAAGTTTTTTTTTGAGACGGAGTCTCACTCTGTCGCCCAGGCTGGAGTGCAGTGGCCGGATCTCAGCTCACTGCAAGCTCCGCCTCCCGGGTTCACGCCATTCTCCTGCCTCAGCCTCCCGAGTAGCTGGGACTACAGGCGCCCGCCACCTCGCCCGGCTAGTTTTTTGTATTTTTTTTAGTAGAGACGGAGTTTCACCGGGTTAGCCAGGATGGTCTCGGTCTCCTGACCTCGTGATCCGCCCGCCTCGGCCTCCCAGAGTGCTGGGATTACAGGCTTGAGCCACCGCGCCCGGCCCTCAAAAGAAGTTTTTTTAAAGTTAGCCAGGCATGGTGGCTTGTGCCTATAGTCCCAGATACTGGGAAAGACAAGATGGGAAGATCCCTTGAGCCTGTCATGTTGAGGCTGCAGTGAGCCAAGATTGTGCCACTGCACTCCAGCCTGTGAAACAGAGCGGGACCCTATCTCAAAAACCAAAGCAAAACAAAACAAAACTCTGTTAGCTGTCAATTTAATTTTGGGATGTCTTTCCAATAAACAGTGCTGAGTAGCTGAGACCACAGTTGTGTGCCACCACGCCCAGCTAATTTTATTTTTTAATTTTATTTTTATAGACACTGGGTCTTCCCCTGTTGCCCAGTCTGGTCTTGAACTTATGGGCTCAAGGCATCCTCCTGCCTCATCCTCTCAAAGTGCTGGGAACTACAAGCATGAGCCACTGTGCCCAGCCCTGGCTAATTAAAAAATTTGATCCTTCTTTTTTTTTTTTTTTT
>NW_012115322.1:747090-748572 GCF_000951035.1 Colobus angolensis palliatus | reverse complement strand
TCAAAAAAAAAAAAAAAAAAGAGTCTTAATAAAGACCTCCTAACCTAAACTCAACAGAACAAAGCAAAGAGGCAATGAGAATTGGAGCTAAGACAGGCCTGTCTGGCCCCTGTTGTCAGCACTTTTCTAGTACTGTATAGATAGATGCATGAGGTTAGTGGAGTTCACTCTCTTGAGAGAGGATGAGCTCTGCAGATGTTTGTGACTAGTGATTTTAGTGCAGGCAAAGGACTTGATCCTTTGAGAGAGATCTTTTAGTTCTACTAATTAGTTGCCCAGCCCTCTCCCACTTCCTTCCATCAGTGAACTTGTCTTTGATCTTAATTGTGTATGGAAAATGATTGCAACCAGAATGACAGAATGCGGTAAACATTTGTTAGTAAAATTAATCTGATAAAATCAAAATGGTCTAAGTAACACTCAGTAGCTCTGGACAATTTAATTTTTTCTATGCAGAAGTGTAATCTTTGCCATCTACTGTCTATTTTTGGATATCGATATGAATTGAGGGGTCAGGAAAACACCTGCATAACCAAAATTCCACCTCAATATTTGGACACCTGACAAAGCTGCCCCCCTAACCAGTAATTATGTAACTGTGCAACTTACATAATTGAATCAATTATGGCTTATTCTCCTCCAAAACCTAAAAGCATAGCAAATGCAAATGTGAGAACTGATGACATTTTTAAGAACTTTTAAAAAATTGCATAAATATATTTTAAAATGAACAATTTCTTTGGCTGAAATAACAGCAGATACAATCTTTAGAGCAGTGTATATGCTATAATTATTCAATAGCTTTAAAATAACTTGGCATTGCTCTATAAATAGAGGCATTATTTTTTAATTGCAGACGAGTCACTTCCCAATGCCAAGCAATTAATCAGTGTTTCCTAAACCTGTCGGAAATGGGAACCACCTGGAATTTCTGTTAAACATACAAATTCCAGGGCTCACTCTAGACCTACTGAATCGGAATTCCTAGAGAGCATGTGGGAATTTGTATGTTCAACAAGTATCTAGGTGGATCTTCTCAGGCAGATTGGGAAACACCGTTTGGATTTCTTTGACAGTGGCATTAGCTTCATGGTTACTATTACACTGAGTGACCAGAATGAAGCTTCGTCATTGGAAGAACCAGGACATTAGGAAGCACTCTTGACTATGAACCAGTGCATGTTCTATTTTATGTAAGTGTATCTTCCTGTTATTTGAAACAATTACTTTGTGTTTACATATTCTCCCTTTATCCATTCAGGTACTACAGAAAATTTCATTCCTTCAGGCCGGGCGTGGTGCTCACACTGGTAATCCCAGCACCTTGGGAGGCCAAGGTGGGTGGATCACCTGAGGTCGGGAGTATGAGACCAGCCTGGCCAACATAGTAAAACTCCGTCTCTACTAAAAATACAAAAATTAGCTGGGTGTAGTGGCACATGCCTGTAATCCCAGCTACTTGGGAGGTTGAGGCATGAGGAT
>NW_012115322.1:742003-742390 GCF_000951035.1 Colobus angolensis palliatus | reverse complement strand
GGAGGCTAGCAGGAGAATAGCTTACACCTGGGAAGCAAAGGTTGCAGTGAGCACAGATCATGCCACTGTACTCCTGCCTGGGCGACAGAGCAAGACTCTGTCTCAAAAAAAACAAAAACAAAACAAAACAAAAAAAACTCATGGCATAAGTATTTATTTCCATTTTATACATGTAGAAACTGAGACTTGAAGAAGTTAATAAATTTTCCCTAGATCACTCAGTAAGCAAGAGAGACAGGGCTTTAATCCACTAAGCACATGATCTTACGAGGATACTAGCCTTAAGAGTATAAATTGTAAATCGAGGAATTCAAATACACTAAACAGAATAATTATGGGATCATGGGTTTGAGAAATTTTCTTCTCTGGAAGCCAAAAAAAAAAAAA
>NW_012115322.1:722892-741953 GCF_000951035.1 Colobus angolensis palliatus | reverse complement strand
GAAAAGAAAAAAAAAGAAAAAACACCATAAAAAAGCAGACACCACAAGTCAGCAGTATATTCCTTTGTGGCTGTCATTGTTGTCAATATCATAGGCTATAAGACCTTCCCATTCAATTATTTATAGGGTAGGATGTTAAAGAGGATTTTTTAGGAGGCAAAACAGTACACGATTGCAGGATGAAGGAGAAGATGAGAATAGGTGATAACGTTGTTTTCATTTTGTGATATGTCTTTGTTTTATGTTGTCTTGTTTTTGCAGGAGTTGCATCCAGAGCATCTCATATGACTTCTAGATGATAACTCATACAGTCTTCACAAATTCACAAATTCAGCTGCTTTTAAACTGGCCAATTGTTGGAGCAAGGCAGGGGATGGGTACCAATATTTAAGAGCCCATTCAGAAGGCCTCAATTTTTCACCTATTTTTTCCTCCTTTACCATTGGTTTATAATAATTGATGTGTCTGGATTCCAACAGAGACATGCCTATTTAGTATATATTTAGTATATAAGCCATTTTAAAAGAAGCTTTAATACATTCTTTATATATGTGTATTTACAAATATATTAAACTTATATAAATAAAATGGTTTCTATGTTACTATTTTCATATCATTAAAAAATGACTCAGATGGAATTTTGCCAAATTTGGAGGATATGTTTATGTGATGTGATATACAATGTGGGCCTAAAGAAGGTGGTATCTCAGAGATATAGGTTAGATAAGAGCTGGAATTTTAAATTTTACAAATAGTAATTTTCTGCAATGGTATTGGAGAGGTTGGAATCTACCAATATTTTTTACATTATAAAGGTAGCATTATTTAGTTAAGATATAATTAAAATTCACAATGATGGCCAGCTAGGATTCATACCTGTAATCCCAAGACTTTGGAAGGCCAAGGCAGGTGGATCACTTGTGGTCAGAAGTTCTAGACCAGCCTGTCCAACATGGTGAAACCCCATCTCTAACAAAAATATTAATGCCAAAAATTAGCCATGCATTGTGGTGTATGCCTGTAGTCCCAGCTACTCAGGAGGCTGAGGCAGGAGAATCGCTTGAACCCGGGAGGTAGAGGTTGCAGTGAGCTGAGAGCCACTGCACTCCAGCCTGGCAACAGAGCAACACTCCGTCTCAAAAAGAGAAAAAAAAAAAAAAAAGAATGGGAACTTTTACTGGAACTCTCTCATCTAGAACTTCTACCAAAATAGCATCAATGAAATTTAAATCTCAATGAAAAGGAAAAATACTGGCCGGGCGCGGTGGCTCAAGCCTGTAGTCCCAGCACGTTGGGAGCCAAGACGGGCGGATCACGAGGTCAGCAGATCGAGAACCTCCTGGCTAACACGGTGAAACCCCGTCTCTACTAAAAAATACAAAAAACTAGGCGGGCGAGGTGGCGGGCGCCTGTAGTCCCAGCTACTTGAGAGGCTGAGGCAGGAGAATGGCATAAATCCGGGAGGCGGAGCTTGCAGTGTAGCTGAGATCCGGCCACTGCCACTGCACTCCAGCCTGGGCGACTGAGCGAGACTCCGTCTCAAAAAAAAAAGAAAAGGAAAAATACTAGATTGCACATGTCTAAAGAGTTTCTGTACTGGGAGGTCTAAGGAAATCAGATAGAATGCAGCAAAGGGATAAAGATATGAAAAATATGAAAGAATAATTAAGATAACATAAATAGAATTAGAAAATTAATGTGTAAGCTTCAGAAGGAGAAAAAAAGAAAATGAGGAAAAGATAATATTTTTTAATTTTGAATTTTAATTTTTGTGGTACATAGGAGGTACATATATTTATGGGGTACATGAGATGTTTTGATACAGGCATGAAATGCTTAATAATCACATCATGTAAAATGGGGTATCCATTCCCTCAAGCATTTATCATTTGAGTTACAAATAATCCAATTATACTCTGTATTTTACTTTATTTTATTATTATTATTTTTTAGACGAAGTCTTGCTCTGTTGCCCAAGCTGGAGTGCAATGGCATGATCTCTGCTCACTGCATCCTCTGCCTCCGGGGTTCAAGCGATTCTCCTCCCTCAGCCTCCCGAGTAGCTGGGATTACAGGATGCGTACCATGCCCAGCTAATTTTTGTATTTTTAGTGGAGACAAGGTTTTACTACATTGGTCAGGCTCGTCTTGAACTTCTGACCTCAGGTGATTCCCCCGCCTCGGCCTCCCAAAATGCTGGGATTACAGGTGTAAGCCACCGTGCTCGGCCTATACTCTTTATTTTAAAATGTACAATTAAATTATTATTGACTACAGACACCCTATTGTGCTACCAAATACTTTTTCATTCATTCTTTCTTTTTTTTTCTCTCTTTTTTTGTACTCATTAACCAACCCTCTCATGCTTCCACTACCCTTCCCAGCCTCTGTAAACCTCCTTCTGCTCTCTATCTCCATGAGTTCAATTGTTTTGATTTTTAGATCCCACAAATAAGTGAGAACATGCAATGTTTGTATTTTTGTGCCTGGCTTATTTCACTTAGCATGGTGACCTCCAGTTCCATCCATGTTGCTGCAAATGATAGGATCTCATTCTTTTTTTTTTTATCTCTGAATAGCACTCCATTGTGTATATGTATCGTATTTTCTTTATCCGTTCATCTGTTGATAGACTCTTAAGGTGCTTCGAGATTATGGCTATTGTTAATAGTGCTGCAGCAAAACATGGGAGTGTATGTATCTCTTTGATATACCGATTTCCTTTTTTTGGAGTGTATACCCAGCAGTGGGATTACTGGATCATATGGTAACTGTTTTAGTTTTTTGAGGAACCTCCAAACTGTTCTCCACAGTGGTTGTATTAATTATTCCCACCAACAATGTATGGGAGTTCCCTTTTCTCTATAGCCTCACAGCATTTGTTATTACCTGTTTTTTGGATATAAGCCGTTTTAAATGGGGTGAGATGATATCTCATTGTAGCTTTGATTTGCATTTCTCTGATGATCAGTGATGTTGAATACTTTTTCATATGCCCATTTCCCATTTGTATGTCTTCTTTCGAGAAATGTCTATTCAAATCTTTTGTCCATTTTTAATCAGATTATTAGACTTTTTCCTGTAGAGTTTTTTGTGCTTCTTATATATTCTGGTTATTAATCCCTTGTCACATGAGTAGTTTGCAAATATTTTCTCCCATTCTATGGATTGTCTCTTCACTTAGTTAATCATTTCCTTTGCTGTGCAGAAGGTTTTTAACTGGATGTGATCCCATTTATCCGTTTTTGCTTTAGTTGCCTGTGCTTATAGGGTATTATTCAAGAAATTTTGGCCCAGACCAATGTCCTGGAGAGTTTCCCTGATGTGTTTTGATAGTAGTTTCATAGTTTGAGGTCTTAGATTGGAGTCTGTAATCAATTTTAAGTTGATTTTTGTATATGGTGAGAGAAAAAGGTCCCGTTTCATTCTTCTGCATATGGATATCGAGTTTTCCCAGCATCGTGTGTTGAACAGATTGTCTTTTTTCCCAGTGTATGTTCTTGAAACCTTGTCAAAAATAAATTCGCTATAGTAGTGTGAATTTATATCTGGATTCTCCATTCTGTTCTGTTGGTCCATGTGTTTGTTTTTATGCCAGTACCATGCTGTTTTTGTTACTATAGCTCTGTAAAATAATTTGAAGTCAGGTAATGTGATTCCTTCAGTTTTGTCCTTTTTGCTTAGAATAGCTTTGGATATTTTGGTTTTGTTGTGGTTCCATATAAATATTTGAATTGTTTTTTCTATTTCTGTGAAGAATGTCATTGGTATTTTGATAGGGATTTAATTGAATCTGTAGATTGCTTTGGATAGTATGGACATTTTAACAATATTCATTCTTCCAATCCATGAATGTGGAATATCTTTTCACCTTTTGGTGTCCTCTCAATTTCTTTCATCAGTGTTTTCTAATTTTCATTATAGAGAGCTTTCACTTTTTTGGTTAATTCCTAGGTATTTAATTTTATTTGTGGCTATTGTAAATGGGATCACTTTTTTGTTGGTTTTATCACATTCACTGTTGGCATATAGGAATGCTACTGATTTTTGTATGCTGATTTTGCGTCCTGCAACTTTACTGAATTTATCAGTTCTAATAGTTTTTTTTTCTTTTTTTCTAGATGGACTCTTGCTCTATCCATCTGCTGTACTCTTGCTTCAGTGCAGTGGCGTGATCTTGGCTCACTGCAGCCTGCACATCCTGGGTTCAAGTGATTCTTCTGCCTCAGCCTCCTGAGTAGCTGGGACTACAGGCATGGGCCACCACATCCAGCTAATTTTGTATTTTTAGTATAAATGGGCTTCACCATGTTGGCCAGGCTGGTCTCGAACTCCTGACCTCAAGTGATCCACCTGCCTTGGTCTCCCAAAATATTGGTATTATAGGCGTGAGCCACCAGGCCTGGCCTTTCTTTTTTTTTTTTTTTTTTTTTGAGAGAGAGTCTTACTCTGTTGCCCAGGCTGGAGTGCAATGGTGCAATCTCGGCTCACTGCAACTTCCGCCACCCAGGTTCAAGTGACTGTCATGCCTCAGCCTGGTATTACAGGTGCACGCCACTACACTTGGCGAATTTTTGTAATTTTACTAGAGATGGGGTTTCACCATATTGATCAGGTTGGTCTTGAACTCCTGACCTCAGGTGATCCACCCACCTTGGCCTCCCAAATTGCAGGAATTACAGGCATGAGACACCACACCCAGCCAATCAGTTCTAATAGTTTTTTATGGAGTCTTCAGGTTTTTCTAAATATAAGATTATATTGTCTGCAAACAAGGATAATTTGACTTCTTCCTTTCCAATTTGGGTGCCCTTTCTTTCTTTTTTCTGATTGCTCTGGCTAGGACTTCCGGTACTATGTTGAATAATAGTGGTGAAGGTGGGCATCCTTCTCATGTTCCAGAGGAAAGACTTTCAGTTTTTCCCCATTCAGAATGATATACTAGCTGCAGGTCTGTAATATATGGCTTTTATTAAATTGAGGTATGTTCCTTCCATATGCAGTTTTTTAAGGGTTTTTATCATGAAGGGATGTTGAATTTTATCAAATGCTTTTCCAGCATCTTTTTGTCCTTCATTCTGTTGATATGATGTAGCACATTGATTTGCCTATGTTGAACCATCCTTGCATCCCAGGGATAAATCCCACTTGGACACGGTGAGTTATCTTTTTAATGTATTGTTGAATTCAGTTTGCTAATATTTTGTTGGGGATATTTGCATCAATATTCATCAGAAAATTTGGCCCATAGTTTTCTTTTCTTATGTGTCTTTTTCTGGTTTTTGTATTAGGGTGATACTGACTTCATAGAATGAGTTTGGAAGTATTCCCTCCTCCTCCATTTTTTAGAATGGTTTGAACAGGATTGCTATGAGTTCTTTAAATGTTTGGTAGAATTCAGCAGTGAAGCCATGGGCTCATAGGCTTTTCTTTACTCGGAGACTTTTAAATTATGGCTTAAATCTCATTACTTGTTATTGGTGTGTCCAGGTTTTGGATTTCTTCATAATTCAACCTTGATAGGTTGTATGTACCTAGGAATTTGTCCATTTCTTCTAATTTTCCAATGTATTGGCATATAGTTGCTCATGGTAGCCACTAATGATATTTGAATTTCTGTTGTATCAGTTGAAATGTCTCCTTTTTCATCTCTGATTTTATTTACTTAGATCTTCTCCTTTTTATTCTTAGTCTGCTAAAGGCTAGTCAATTTTGTTTAACTTTTCGAAGAAGCAACTTATAGTTTCATTGATCTTTTGTATTGTTTTCTCCATTTTGATTTTATTTATTTCTGCTCTAATCTTTATTATTTCATTTTTTTCTACTAATGATTTTGGATTTGGTTTGTTCTTGCTCTTCTAATTTTTTAAGATGCATTGTTAAGTTGTTTATTTGAAGTTTTTCTTTCTTTTTTTTATGTAGGCACTTATAACTACAAATTTTCCTCTTAGTACTGCTTTTGCTGTATCCCATAGGTTTTGGTATATTGTGTTTCCATTATCATTTGTTTTAAGAAAAATTTCAGTTTCCTTTTTAATTTCTTTATGACCCACTGGTCATTCAGGAGCATACTGTTTAATTTCCAAGTGTATGTATCATTTCCAAAGTTTCTCTTCTTATTGATTTCTACTTTTATTTAATTGTGGTCAGAGAAGATGCTTGATATTATTTCAGTTTTTTTGGAATGTCTTAAGACTTGTTTTGTGACCTAATATATGGTCTATCTGTGAGAATGATACATATTCTGAGGAAAATAATTTGTATTCTGCAGCTGTTAGATGAAATGTTCTGTAAATATCTTTTAGGTTCATTTGGTCTATAGGGCAGATTAAGTTCAATGTTTCTTTGTTGACTGTCTGTCTGAAAGACCTGTCCAATGCTGAAAGTCAGGTGTTGAGGTCTCCAGCTACTGTTGCATTGAAGCCTGTCTCCTTCTTTAGCTCTAACAATATTTGCTCTATATATCTGAGTGGTCCAGTGTTGGGTGCACATATATTTAAAATTGTTATATCCTGTTGCTGAATTGACCCCTTTATCATTATATAATGACCTTCTTTGTCTGTTCTTACAGTTTTTATCTTGAAATTTATTTTGTATTATATAAGAGAAAATACTCCTGCTTTTTTTTGGGCTTTCATCAGCATGGAATATTGTTTTCCATTCACTTATTTCCATCTTTATAGGTGAAGTGTGTTTCTTGTAGGCAACAGATCATTGGGTCTTCTTTTTTATCCAATCAGCCACTCTACGTCTTTTTTCCTTTTTTTTTTTTTTTTTTTGAGATAGAGTCTTACTCTGTTACCCAACCTCCGCCTCCCAGGTTCAAGCAATTCTCCTGCTCAGCCTCCTGAGTAGCTGGGACTACAGGCATGTGTCACCACGTCTGACTAATTTTTGTATTTTTGGTAGAGACGGAGTTTCGCTATGTTGGCCAGGCTGGTCTCAAACTCCTGACTGACCTCAGGTGATCCACCCGCCTTGGCCTCCCAAAGTGCTGGGATTACAGGTATGAGCTACTACACCCGGCCCACTCTATGTATTTTGATCGGAGAGTTTAGTCCATTTACCTTAAATGTTATTATTGATAAGTAAAGACATGCTCCTGCCATTTTGTTATTTGTCTTCTGGATGTTTTGTGGTCTTTTCTTCCTTCTTTCTTTCCTTCTTGTCTTCCTCTTAGTGAAGGTGATTTTCTCTGGTGATATGAATTGGTTTTTTACTTTTTGTTTTTTGTGTATCCTTTATGTGTTTACTGGTTTATGGTTACCATGAGGCTTGCAAAAAATATAGCCCATTATTTTAAACTGATAACAAAACTGTTTACATAAATAAGCACAGAAGCAAAAATAAAATTAACAAAGACTATGCCTTAATTTCATCCCCAGCCTTTTAACTTTTTGTTGTTTCTATTTATAATTTATTGCATTGACTATGTCTTGAAAAGTTGTGGTAGTTATTATTTTTTGTTGGTTAATCATTTTGTTTTTCTACTGAAGATAAGAGTAATTTACATACCACAGTTACAGTGTTATAATATTCCAGCTTTTTCTGTGTACTTACTATTATCAGTGAGTTTTGTACATTCAGATAATTTCTTGTTGCTGATTAACATCCTTTTCTTTTTGATTGAAGCACTCCTTTTAGCATTTCTTGTAGGATAGGTCTGGTGTTGATGAAATCCCTCAGTTTTTGTTTGTCTGGGAAAGTCTTTATTTCTCCATCATGTTTGAAGGATATTTTCACCAGATATACTATTCTGGGACAAAAGTTTTTTCCTTCAGCACTTTAAATATGTCTTGCCACTCTCAACTGGCCTATAAGGTTTCCACTGCAAAATCTGCTGCTAGATGTATTGGAGCTCCATTGTGTGCTATTTGTTTCTTTTCTCTTACTGCTTTTAGGATCCTTTCTTTGTCCTTGACTTTTGGGAGTTTGGTTGTTAAATTTCTTGAGGTAGTCTTTTTTGGGTTAAATCTGCTTTGTGTTCTATAACCTTCTTATACTTGGATATTGATATCATTATCTAAGTTTGGGAAGTTCTCTATTATTATGCCTTTGAAGAAACTTTCTACTCCAACTCTTTCTCTACCTTCTCTTTAAGGCCAATAAATATTAGATTTGCCCTTTTGAGGTTAGGTGTGCTTCATTGTTTTTAATTCTTTTTTCTTTTGTCTCCTTTGATCACATATTTTTAAATAGCCTGCCTTCAAGCCCACTAATTCTTTCTTCTACTTGATCAATTCTTCTATTAAAAAACTTATGTTGGGGCTGGGCATGGTGGCTCACTCCTGTAATCTCAACACTTTGGGAGGCCGAGGTGGGTAGATCACCTGAGGTCAAGAGTTCGAGACCATTCTGGCTGACATGGTGAAACCCCGTCTCTACTATAAATACAAAAATTAGCTGGGTATGGTGCAGGCACCTATAATCCCAGCTACTCGGGAGGCTGAGGCGGGAGAATCGCTGCAGAGATTGCACCACTGCACTCCAACCTGGGTCACAGAGTGAGACTCCATTTCAGAAAAAAAAAAAACAAAGACTGATGCATTGTGCATGGTGGCCCACACCTGTAATCCCAGCACGTTGGGAGGCTGAGGCTGGCAGATCACCTAAGGTCAGGAGTTCAAGTTCAGCCTGAATAACATGGTCAAACCCTGTCTCTACTAAAAATACAAAATACAAGCCTGGGTATGGTGGCACACACCTGTAGTCCCATCTACTTGGGAGGGTGAGGCAAAATAATTGCTTGAACCCAGGAGGCAGAGGTTGCAGTGAGCCAAGATCACACCACTGCTTGGGTGACAGAGCAAGAGTCTGTCTCAAAAAAATAAAAAAACAACAAAACTGATGCATTCTTCAGTATGCCAATTGCATTTTTCAGCTCCAGAATTCCTGCTTGATTCTTTTAAATTATCTCCATCACTTTATTAAGTGTATCTGATGAAATTCTGAATTTCTTCTGTGTTATCTTGAATTTCTTTGCGTTTCCTCAACACAGCTATTTTGCATTACCTGTCTAAAGGGTCATATAGCTCTGTTTCTCCAGGATTGCTCCCTGGTGCCTTATTTAGTTCATCTGAGGCCATGTTCTCCTGGATGGTGTTGATGTTCTTCAGTGTCTAGGCTTTGAAGAGTTAGATATTTATTGTAGTTTTCTCAGTCTGGGCTTGTCTGTACCCACCCTTCTTGGGAAGGCTTTCTAGATATTTGAAAGGACTTGGGTGTTGTGATTTAAGTTGTATCTGCTTTAGGGGGCACCCCAAACCCAGTAATGCTGTGGTTCTTGCAGTTTCATAAAGGTACCACCTTGATGGTCTTAGACAAGATCCAGGAGAATTTTCTGGATTACTCAGTAGAGGCTTTTGTTCTCTTCTCTTACTTTCTATTAAACAAATGGAGCCTCTCTGTTCCGAACATCCTGGAGCTGGGGTGGTGTGACACATGCACCCCTGTGGCCACCACCACTAGGACTACACTGGGTCAGACCTGAAGCCAGCACAGCACTGGGTCTTGCCCAAGGCCTGCTCTAACCACCCCCTAGGGATGGCCCATATTTACTGAAGGCCCTGAGGCTCTACAATCAGCAGGTGGCAAAGCCAGCTAGGCCTCTGTCCTTCCCTGCAAGGTGGCAAGTTTTCATGGGCCCCAAGCAAGGCCAGAGGAGCCATCTGGGAGCAAGGGTAGAGTTTAAAACCTTAGAAGTCTACCTGGTGTTCTATTGTACTGTGACTGAGCTCACACTCAAACCACAAGATGCAGTCCTTCCCACTCTTCCTTTCCCTTTCCAAAGATAGAGGATCCTCATCCTGTGGCCACCATCACCACCACGGGCTCGTGGGAATTACGCCAGGCTACTGCTGATGTTCCCGTACAGCTCAAGATCTCTTTTTTTTTTTTTTGAGATGGAGTCTTGCTCTCGCCCAGGCTGGAGTGCGGTGGCATGATCTTGGCTCACTGCAAGCTCCACCTCCCGGGTTCACGCCATTCTCCTGCCTCAGCCTCCCGAGTAGCTGGGACTACAGGCGCCTGCCACCATGCCTGGCTAATTTTTTTTCTATTTTTAGTAGAGACAGGGTTTCATCGTGTTAGCCAGGATGGTCTCAATCTTCTGACCTCGTGATCCACTGGCCTCTGCCTCCCAAAATCCTGGGATTACAGGTGTGAGCCACTGTGCCCGGCCAAAGCCCAAGGTCTCTTATGTCAGACTGTGGTGAATGATCTCTGGCCTGTGACTCACTGTTGAGGACAGTGGACTTCCCTCTGACACCATGCAGGTCCAGAAATGCCACCCAAAAGCCCTTTTGGTGCTTGGGGAGGGAAAGGACATTTCAGCTTAGAATTGTACAATCAAATAAGCTATATTGAAGACTGAGGGCAAAAAGACATTGTCATATAAGTTTGCTGTTCAACAACTCTCAGTGAAAGAAATGCTAAAGAATGTATTTCAGTAAGAAAAGAAAGTAAATCCAGAAGAAAAAAGTAGCATGAGAAAATCAAATGAATTTGTAACCATTTGGTAACTCTAAATAAGGAGTTGCTATGCTACTACTACTACTACTACTACTACTACTACTACTGGCTAGTGTTAATAGGGGTTAGAAACAAAGAGGAATGAAGCGAATAGACAACATTAACATGAAGAAAGAAGGGGAGAAATTTGAGTTAGTATGTAAGTTCCTTGAAGAAAGAGAATAGAAAAAATGTTTAATTTTTTACTTATTTATTTTTTGTAACAGCCTTATTGAGGTATAAACCGAACATATATTTAAATTGTACAATCTGATGAGAATGACATATGTATACCCTTGTGAAACCATCACCATAATCAGATTAATTATCATATCTAGCATCCCTAAAAGTGTGCTCACAACCTTTGAAATTCTTGCCTCCCAACTTCTCCCCACTCCCCAATCACTGATCTGCTTTCTGTTTCTATAGGTTAGTTTGTATTCTCTAGAATTTTATATAAATGGATTCATACAGTACATACACTTTTTTTGTCTGACTTTTCTCATTCCACACAGTTTTTTGTTTTGGTTTTTGAAACAAGGTCTCACTCTGTTGCCCAGGCTGTAGTGAGCGCAGTGGCATATTCACAGCTCACTACAGCCTCGACTCCCTGGGCTCAACTGATCCCTCCAACTCAGTCTCCTGAGTAGCTGGAACTACAGGTGCATGCCATCATACCCAGCTAATTTTTGTACTTTTTGTGGAAATGGGGTTTTGCCATGCTGCCCAGGCTGGTCTCAAATTTGGGGGCACAAGCGATCTACTCTCCTCAGCCTTCCAAAGTGTTGCAAATGTAATTGTGAACCACTGTGCCCAGCCCCGCATGTTAAGATTCCACCGTGTTGAGTATATCAGTGGTCCATACCTTTTTATTACTAAGTAATATTTCACTGTTTATATATACACCACAATTCACATATCTCTTCATTTGTTGATTAACACTTGAGTTATTTCAGTTTTTGGTCAAGTTAAGCTTCTGTGAATATCATGTAAATGTCTTTGTATGGTCACGTGCAACAGTGCTGGGAGCTGAGGTCTAATGCGAGGTAATTAGACCATGAGGGTGGAGTGAATGGATTAATGTTGTTATATGAAAATGAGTTCTTTTTAGAAGTTCAGCCCTCTTGCTCTCTGTTGCCCTCTCTGTCCTTTCACCATGGGATGATGCAAAAAAAGTTTTCATCAAATGCTGGTGCCTTAATCTTGAACTTCTGAGACACCAGAACTGTAAGGAAATATATCTCATTGTAGGTTTTTAATTTTTTAAGACAGGATCTTGCTCTGTCACCCAGACTGGACTGCAGTGCAAACTTGAAATCCTGGGTTTGGACCATCCTCCTGCCTTGGCCTCCCAAAGTGCTGGGATTACAGGCATGAGCCAGGGTGCCTGGTCTCATTGTAGTTTTAATTTGCATTGTCCTAATGAGGAATGATGTGGAGCATCTTTTCATGTG
This sequence comes from Colobus angolensis palliatus, assembly GCF_000951035.1. Classification (NCBI taxonomy): domain Eukaryota; kingdom Metazoa; phylum Chordata; class Mammalia; order Primates; family Cercopithecidae; genus Colobus; species Colobus angolensis. The sequence goes on along the minus strand of NW_012115322.1, from coordinate 729,990 downwards.
TTTATTAGCCATGGATATATTTCCTTGGGCGGAGCATCTGTTCAAGTCTTTTGTCCATTGTATTCTTATTTAGTTTTGAGAGTTCTTTATGCATTCTGTGTACAAGTCCTTTATCAAACATATAATTTGTAAATACTTTTTCTTAGTCAGCAGTGGATCTTTTCATTCTGCTAACTGTGTCTTTAGAATAGTAGACATGTTTTTAATTGGATGAAGTCCAATTTATCATTTTTTTTCCTGCTGGCATACCTAAGAAATCTTTGCCTAACCCAAGGTAACAAAGATCTTTTCCTTTATTTTTTTTCTGAAGTTGTATAGTTTTGGATTTTGCACTTATTTCTATAATTGTTTTGAGTTGTGTTGTAAATGGTGTGGGCATATATAAACGTTCATTTGTTGAATGTGGATATCCAATTTCTGTACAACTATTGTTACAATCATTTGCTGAAAAGACTATCCTTTCTCCACTCAAATGCCATTGCACCTTTGTCAAAACCCATTGTCCATGTATCTGTGGTCCCACCTCTGGGCTCACCATTCTATTCTATTGATCACTCTATCTTAATATCAATATCATACTCTCTTAATTAGTGTAGCTTTATAATAAGTCTTGAAATCAGGTAGAATTTGTCCTCCCATTTTGTCCTTTTTTTGTTTTGTTTTGAGACGGAGGCTCGCTCTAACTCCCAGGCTGGAGTGCAGTGGCGCGATCTCGGCTCACTGCAACCCTCCACCTCCAGAGTTCAAGTGATTCTCCTGCCTCAGCCTCCTGAGTAGCTGGGACTACAGGCACGTGCCACCACACCCGGGTAATTTTTTGTATTTTTAGTAGAGACTGGGTTTCACTGTGTTAGGCTGTATCATCTCCATCTTCTGACCTTGTGATCTGCCTGCCTCGGCCTCCCAAAGTGCTGGAATTACAGGCATGGGCCACCGTGCCTGGCCTTGTACTTTTTTTTCCAAGTTGTTTTTCCTGTTCTAGGTCCTTACAATTCCACATGAATTTTAGAATTATCTTATCAATTTCTACAAAAACAAGTGTCTTATGGAATTTTATTTTGGAATACAAGAAATCTATAGACCTATTTGGAGGGAACTGATGTCTTAAAAATAATAAGTTTTCTGAGTTTGGAAGTTTGGACACAATATACTGTAATTTTCAGTGTGCAGGTTTTGCACATCTTTTGCCAGATTTATACCTAAGTATTTAATATTTTTGATGCTACCATAAATAGCATTTTTAATTTCAGTTTTTTAAAGTTTATTTCTACTATAGAGTAACACATTTGAATTTTGTATATCAATCTTCTATCCTGAAACCTTGTTAAACTCACATGTTAGTTCTAGTAACTATTTTATAGATTCCATTAGGTTTTCTACATAAAAGACCATGCCATCTATTAATAAAGACAGTTGACTTCTTCATTCCAGACCAGATACTTTTTTTCCCCTTTCATTCTTTTTATTATTATTATTTTTTTTCAGACAGAGTCTTGCTCTTGTTGCCCAGTCTGGAGTGCAGTGGTGCGATCTTGGCTCATTGCAACCTGTGCCTCCTGGGTTCAAGCAATTCTTCTGCCTCAGCCTCCCAAGTAGCTGGGATTACAGGTGCCTGCCACCACGCCCAGCTAATTTTTTTTGTATTTTGGGTAGAGATGTGGTTTCACCATGTGGGCCAGGCTGGCCAGGCTGGTCTCGAACTCCTGAACTCAGGTGATCCACCCGCCTCAGCCTCCCAAAGTGTTGGGCGTGGTGTAAAGGCGTGAGCCACTGCTCCTGGCACTTCCCCTCACCTTTTTTTTTTGGACAGAGTCTTGCTCTGTCGCCCAGGCTGGAGTGCAGTGGTGTGACCTCGGCTCACTGCAACCTCCACCTCTCCCGGGTTCAAGCAATTCTGCCTTAGCCTCCCGAGTAGCTGGGACTATAGGCATGCGTCACCACGCCTAACTTTTTTATGTTTTTAGTAGAGATGGGGTTTCACCATGTTAGCCAGGCTGGTCTCGAACTCCTGATGTCAGGCAATCTGCCCACCTTGGCCTCACAAAGTGCTGGGATTACAGGTATGAGCCACCACGCCTGGCCTTTTTCTTTTTTCAATAGAGACAGGGTTTCTCCATGTTTCCTAGGCTGGTCTTGAACTCCTGAGCTCAGGCAATCCGGCTAATTTTTGTATTTTTAGTGGAGACGGTGTTTCACCATGTTAGCCAGGTTGGTCTCCAACTCCTGACCTCAGGTAATTCACCCACCTCAGCCTCCCAAAGTGCTGGGATTATAGGCGTGAGCCACCACACCTGGAGTTTTTCCTTTTTCAATACAGACAGGGTTTCACCATGTTTCCTAGGCTGGTCTTGAACTCCTGAGCTCAGGCAATCCACCTGCCTTGGCCTCCCAAAGTGCTGGGATCACAAGCGTGAGCCACTATACCTGGGCCAAAGCTGATGCATTTTATTTTGTTTTCTCAACTTACTGTAAATGGCCAGAACCTTTAGGACAATGTTGAATAAAAATGGTGAGATTGGATACTCTTGCTTTATGCCTGATTTTAGGAAGAAAGCATTTAGTCTTTGTATTCCTTGGAGTTCTCCAGAGAAACAGAAACACACACACACACACACACACACACACATAGTTGTTGGATTTTTTTTTTCCCTTTGAGACAGTCTCGCTTTGTCGCCCAGGCTGGAGTTCAGTGGCACCATCTCAGCTTGCTACAACCTCCACCTCCCTGGTTCAAGTGATTCTCATTCAGCCTCCCAAGTAGTTGGGACTATAGGCATGCACCACCATGCGAAGCTAATTTTTGCATTTTTAGTAGAGATGGGATTTCACCATGTTGGTTAGCCTGGTCTCCAACACCTGACCTCAAGTGATCCGCCTTCCTCGGCCTCCCAAAGTGCTAGGATTAGAGGCATGAGCTACCATGCCTGGCCGGAGTTCATGTATTTTGAAATGCTGTTATTGAGTTTTATGTTCTTCTGATGACTTCACCTCTTTATTATTAAATAACCAGCTTTGGGTTTTTTCCTCACATGCATGTACTGATCTGTACTCAATTGAATACTGGAATGGCCACCTCTGAAGATCTCTGGAGATCTCTCTTCTTGCAGCTCCACTGGAAAAAAAAAAAAAAAAAAGAAAAGAAAGCCTGAGATGGGTATGCATACAACTTCCCAAACACACTGTGTGTGCTCAATTCCCCAGGGTAAGAAGAGCACTGTGCATGCGGAAGGCCTACCCTAAGGGAAGAATCATGGGAAAGAGAGATGGGATCTCACTGTTGCCCAGGCTGGTCTCAAATTCCTGGCCTCCAGCTATCCTCCTGCCTTGGCCTCCCAAAGTGTTGGGTTTACAGGTGTGAGCCACTGTGCCAGTTTGATATTCTTTATAACAAAGCCTGCAATATTTCTTCCCATAAAGAATTTTCTGAAGATAACAAAGAGGCTAATTATTAATAACTGGATGCATACTATGGGATGAGAATTATACACATTCTTCTAGACCGTCAACTTAGAACAGACTTCAGAAAACTATGCCTGTAAACCAAATCCATTCATCTGCCTACTTTTATAAATAGTTTTATCGGAACACAGTAAAACCATTTGCTTTATTTATCTACTATCTATAGCTGCTTTTGCACTGCAAGGACGGAGTTGAGTTGATATGCCATAGACCATATGGCCCTCAAAGCCTGAAGTTTTTACTATCAGTCCCTTTACAGAAAATGTGTGCTGATCCCTGACTCAGAAGATACTATATTTTGCAAATTGTAAGTACAATAAAGTGATATTTTAGGCCGGGCGCGGTGGCTCAAGCCTGTAATCCCAGCACTTTGGGAGGCCGAGACGGGCGGATCACGAGGTCAGGAGATCGAGACCATCCTGGCTAACACGGTGAAACCCCGTCTCTACTAAAAAAAAAATACAAAAATCTAGACGGGCGAGGTGGCGGGCGCCTGTAGTCCCAGCTACTCGGGAGGCTGAGGCAGGAGAATGGCGTGAACCCGGGAGGCGGAGCTTGCAGTGAGCTGAGATCCGGCCACTGCACTCCAGCCTGGGTGACAGAGGCAGACCTGTTTTTAAAAAAAAAAAAAAAAAAAAAAGTGATATTTTAACCTATTGTCTATGTCACGTAACAAAACTACCTTTAAAACCTAATGGCTTAAAATTTTTTTAAAATGCAAAATTAGCTGGACGTGGTGGCACACACCTGTCATCCTAGCTGCTGCTAGGGAGGCTGAGGTGGAAGGATCACTTGAGCCTGGGAGGTTGAGGCTGCAGTGAGCTGTAAGTGTGCCACTCCACTCCAGCCTGGGCAACAGAGCAAGATCAAGGTCCTATCTTAAAAAGAAAGAAGAAAAGGAAAATGTCTATTAAAACTGTACTTAGCTTCCATGGACACTGAAATGTTAGAACATTTGTCTTCTATGTGCATTTCGAAGCTATGCCAGGGATGGCTTGGTCAGGGATTCCTCTACAATGGTGTGATTGCTTTCAAAGAAGCTTTTCCATTATTCAGGACAAATACTTCTACAAGATCAGCTATTTGAGGGATTGGAGCTAAGTTTTACTGGTATCTCCTCAGGTTCTAAATGTAAGGAACAGCTCTGCAGGCAAGTTCACTTAGTATCTCAGAAAGGCTAAGTGAACTTGGCTACAGAGTAGTAACCCTAAGATTTCTCCATGTTGCCCAGGCTGGTCTCAAATTCCTGGGCTCAAGCGATCCACCTGCGTAGGCCTCCCAAACTGCTGAGCTTACAGGTGTGAGCCACTATGCCTGGCCCAGACATTTTCTTTTTTGCCAATATTTTGCACACGAGTTATAACAAATCATATATAATAATAATAATAAATGGAATATGCATTTTTAAATGATTGCTTGATTTTAATTTTGTGGGGAAGAGTGCTACAATTAAGGTAATATAAATGTCTTGTCTTTTCTTTCCCTTCATGCCTTCTCCCCCCAAAAAATTTCCTCAGATTTTGATGGAAGTTCTTATAGAAATTGTACAATCCTATGGAGTATTTATTTCTCCTCTTAATAATCACAAATAACAACCCAATATTAGAGATTCCAAACATTGAAATGGCAGGAAAGTTCTTTTGGTTCATAGATTTGCACACTTTGTCCTTGGCTTCCCTCATAGTGTGAGCTTATGAGAGAGACTAGATGTGATAAGACTTAAAGGGAGAAAAAAGTCTTGGTTTCTGGCAGAAATACAGCCACAGGGAGCCATAAGTGTAATCGAAAAGGCTTTCTCAACTGCAGAAAAGAATTCCAGCCTTTTTATTCAGATGGGCAACGCTCTGGGTGGGCTGATTTTGTGAGTCAATCAGAGCCAAAGTATATGTCTAGAGATTACAAAGGAAATAAATACGTTTGTGGGTCAGAAATGTCCCACCCGGTCCGAACTGCTTTCTTTCTCACTCATTTTCACTAGTTTGGGGTGTGTGTATATCTAAAACTCCCTGCTTTTCTCTCAGATCAGTAACACGTTTGCCACTAACTTTGATACAGCATTACTTTAGAAATACAGGTTACAGTTATTCAGAATTTTAAGTTGAATTTATTTATACTCTCTCCATTCTTTAAAGACTAGAAGTGGTTTAATAGAACACACATGATGTATTTGTGTGTATTTGTGTCATACGCCTTTGGAAAAAGTCACTTGTCAATTCTGCAAACAGTTCTTGGGGTGTCTACTATGTTTAAAGTATCTTGAAGTTTATAAAGATGAATGAAATGTCCTTGATGATTGAATCTTGGTGTACTACCTTGTCCAGAAACACTTGCTATTTACTAAAAGGATAACAACATTACCTGCATATCAAAATCACCTGGGGAGCTTGTTAAACATATACCGGCCCAGGCTCAGGCTCTCCGCTTAAGGAGATTCTGAGAATACTCAGAGCTCAAGGTGTGAGTAGTTTTAACAAAAAGCTTCCCAAGTGAATCTGATACACATCTAGGATTAAGAAACACTGCTTTAAACTAAGAAAGGACTAACTGCAGAAGTTCAGCCACAAGTCAACCAGATGTATGCCCTTAACATTCACACGAGCAGTTGGCTAAAGTCTCTTACAAGGCTATTTCTGTTTCCGAGGTTTCAGAATGGGTTGTTACAGTCTGAAACACACCCCAGAGGACAGAGTCAGGTCTAATCTTTTCTGTAAGACACCTTGCTCGAGACTGCTGTGAAGGAATAAGAGAGCTGCAGTCAAAGATCATCCCAAAGCCTCCCAGAACACTCTATCATTATATCCATCTCACATGAAACATGGGTGTGTAAATTTTCTCCTTCACTAGATTGGCAAGTATTCCAGTACAGGGCAAATCTCTTTTTTTTTCCTCCCACCAAGGAACACAATAACCCTTACATAATAGGTGTTTGACAGGTGTTTTTTTTTTAATTGAATTGAATCCTTACCCAATTCAAATTATACATTTGTTTATAGAACATTTCAATCACACCAAAGAACATATATATGGAAGAAAGAACGATGAACAAGTACCCATGGACCCACCCCCCCGTTTATGAAACAGGACTTTGCCAATGCTTTTGAAGTTCCTTATTGAACTAGATCTTTTAAAAACAGCAACGATTTTCTGAATTTTAATCAGAAGGCGTGCATTCCTTCATTCATTGATTGGATTCCGTCACAGTCAGACCTGCCTACCAAGTGTCAACATGATATACACAATGTAGGTATTCTACTGTTGGGGTGAGGAGGGTCAAAAGTGACATAAGCTATCTCCAGAGACGTACGGATCGCCCTTGCTGCAAATGGCCCCAACCCGGCCTGGCGCTCTGGAGCGGGCGTGGTTTCTGCGCGCGGACACTTTGGGCAGAAACTACGCGTCCCGGCAGTCCGCGGGGCGAGTGGGCGGAGCCGGGCCGGGGGCGGGGGCCGGGCGAGAGGGGGCATTGTGTAGGGGAGCGCGGAGCTGCATTTGTCTGCTCGAGGTGTTAGCCGGTCAGGCGCAGCCGTGGCCGGCAAGGGCTGGAAGTGTCAGAGGCGGCCGCGGGCCTGGCAGAAGGCCGAGTAGGAGGGACCACGCGCCGGGGGCCGCGATCTCTGGCAGGGGGCGGTGTGCCGGCGG
>NW_012115322.1:700874-722027 GCF_000951035.1 Colobus angolensis palliatus | reverse complement strand
AAACGAAACAAAACAAAACAAAAAACCCTGAGCCCCTGCGGACTATCCCTCAGGCGGCCAGCCCTGGACCTGCGAAGTCCCCGGCAGATGGGGCGCGTGTGGCCGGCCGTAGGCGCCGCGCCGGGCGATGAGCGGAGGAGGCGAACTTGGAGGGCTGACGTAGTGGCTTGGCCAAGGGGAGCTTTTGCGAAAGGGAAAGGGGAGACCCACAGCAGTGCGGCGCCCCGGCCCCTGGAGAGGAGCAGGGGCGTCTGAAACCCAGGCTGGGGAGAACCTCAGCGCGTTCCCTCTAGACTTAAAGCTTAAACCACAAAAATGTGCAGTTTTGCGGGGACGTGTTGCGAGCTGTCCTGACTGCACGGGCGACCCCTCCTCTCCTCTTGCACTCCCAGCCAGGTCCCCCGCTCCCTGCTGCATTCCGCTTCTCCCAGCTTTCCAGCTCCTCGAATCCAGGACTCTGAAAACTCCACTCTTTCTCCCTTTCCTGCTGGGACTGTGTCTGGGCCCCTCCCAGCCGAGGCTTGTGCTGTGAGCTGCAGAGGGTGTGGCGGCTTGCCCCAGCCAGGATCTGGACTGCAGTTGGTCCCCAGACTTCCAGTTTTAGTGTCCCAGCCTCTTCTAAGGGATGTTGGGAGGGACACAGGCGAGATTGGATGCATTCCTACTCCTCACACTTGTACACTTCTCTTTTCCGAGTTGGTTACCTCTGAACTCCACAAGACTAGGCAGCAAGGGAAACTCGTGATACGGGCAGCCAACGATTGTGCCTGCCTGCGAGTTTTCTTTTCTTCTTTTGTTTTCATGAAACTTACAACTTTGGTAGAGGACTAGAGTTCTAGATCAAAAATCGGTTTTCTTAGTCTGCTCAGCGACAGGACGTTCAAATTGCCTGCCTTCAGGCCTTGAAAAAGGGATGGTTTGGTATGGGAGATGATGTTCTGGATGGCAGGTTAGCTGTGTGCTCTTTGGGATAACTGAGCTCTCTCTCCCGCCACCTGGAAACTCTGGTGTGGCCGTCGGGGAGATAGATGAGGTTGCTTGGGTTGCTTTGCATCTCCTGTGATCTCCCACAGCTGCTCCCACCGTTGTGCAAGATGGGACACTCAAATGAAACGGCCTAGGCATAATTCTCAAGGCGGCCTGGGTGCATACCTGACCTGCTTTACCCGAGAGAAACGTTTTTCTTCAAAACCCTCTTCCTACTAGACATGTGGTTCTTACCTCCTGGCTCTAGCTTTTTTTCCGCCTGACTCTGGCTTTTTTGTTTTTCCATCCATGCTGTGGTGCTGTGTGTGTGTGTGTGTGTGTGTCTGAATACTTGTGGTGGAGGAGCCAGTGTCACAGAGAAACCAGTGCAGCAGCCATAATAATAACAATAATGCAATTAAGTTCTGCTTGACTAGGATAGCATTTTTTTTTTGCTTGAGCTTTCAGTTACCCTGCTGATTAATAACACATGGTGTGAATTAATCTTTAGAAAAATGATGTCCCATCATTAACATGGTGGATTGGTGTTCCTGTTAAGGCTAGCAGTTGCAAATATAGTATGTAGACAATTATGATTGTACATCCCAAGCTTCTTGGGGCAGTATTGTTGTGGCTACTTTACTGTGTGTCACTGTTACTGGGTGCAATTCCTTTTAAAATTGTTTACAATATTCTAAGCCTCTCAAACAAACAAAAACAATACCAGTCTGACCTTTTTTTGAGTAGAGACAAAGCTTTTGGGGGACCTTGTCAGCTTGGGAACACTCTTCCTAGGGATACATTTGGACCGTTGATGCGTTCCTTCTCCCAAGTCAGCTCCACTTGCTCTTTGACAATCTGAGAGAGGAGCTGAAACCTTCCAAATCATCTCCATAGGCCAATAGAAGTGCGCAGTGTTGCTGATTTCTCTTGTTGGTTTTTTTCTGGAGTGGTATGTGTGATAATCCCAACTTTGCTTTCCTTTATGAGTTGCTTAAGAAATCAGTTCAAACCATTTAGTTCTCGACATCAAGCTTCAAGGACAAGTTTTAGGTGGCAAATTTTTAAGTATGTATGTGGAGGACAATGGAAATTGTGTTGGCATTATTGATACCAGTTCAACTTTCTTGTATAATAAAGATCATACGGGTGTTTTGGGAGGAAAACCAGATAGTAATACTGTACAGAAAAGTGTCCAAGCACCTCATTGTAAGTATGGCTTACATCAATAGTTAACAGACTGTTTCAAGCTAGGAAAACAATTCCTCCCATCCTCCAGCTCTAGAATATTTAAGGCCTCAGGGAGAAGTAAATAAAAATGAAAATGACAGAAGTCTATTTTATTTCTTGTTAGGAAAGCCTTAAGAGAGAATAAACCTACTCAAGAACTAGCTCCTCTCTCCCCATCAGTTTATATGGGTTAAATCGTGTGAATATAAAAAATCGGTGGGTATGAATGGAAATGAGAGAATAAAAGACTAATGAATTTACAGTAGAGGGGTGAACTTTGAAAAGTAATCTTTTTAATAGAAAAAAATGAGTTAGTGACTAGCAAAAATTGGATCCCAGTCTTAGGAGTTTAATCCTCCCAAGGATAGGCGTCTTTAGTATCATTATAGTAATAGTTATAAAACTTCTGTTTAAGGGAAAAGATTACTGTCTTAGTGTATACATTTAACTATTTGCTTCCCTCTACTGACCTTTCAGGTAGAGCTGGAAGGTGAGATACATGTACCTTTGTGTGTGTGTATGTGCAGTGTTTCTGTTATACTCTAACCTATGTATAATTTATATGGAAGTGTTTCATAAATTATAAAGTCAGACACGTACTTCAATCTTTGTTCTTTGATGTAAGGATGTATATGTTTCATAGGTAATATTAGCCTGTGTTTTTGGGGGGTTCTTCACATCTATAATAGCCACGTGGCCCTCCGTTGTATTTGTTAACCATTGTCTAATTTTGGGAGTTACATCAAGCTTGTCAACCCACTGCCTGTGGGCTGCATGGGCCCAACACAAATTCATAAACTTTCTTAAAACATTATGAGATTTATTTCGTGATTTTTTTTTTAAAGCTCATCAGCTTTTGTTAGTGTTAATGTGTTTTATGTGTGGCCCAAGACAATTCTTCTTCCGACGTGGCCCAGGGAAGCCAAAACATTGGACATCCCTGGGTTACATACACACACCCACAAATACCCCCATGTCCTTTATTTTTAAAGATGATGATAAGAAGGTGGTTCTTAGGCCAGGCGCGGTGGCTCAAGCCTGTAATCCCAGCACTTTGGGAGGCCGAGACGGGCGGATCACGAGGTCAGGAGATCGAAACCATCCTGGCTAACATGGTGAAACCCCGTCTCTACTAAAAATACAAAAAAATTAGCCGGGCGAGGTGGCGGGCGTCTGTAGTCCCAGCTACTCGGGAGGCTGAGGCAGGAGAATGGTGTGAACCCGGGAGATGGAGCTTGCAGTGAGCTGAGATCCGGCCACTGCACTCCAGGCTGGGGGCAGAGCGAGACTCTGTCTCAAAAAAAAAAAAAAAAAAAAAAAGAAGGTGGTTCTTGGTGGATGTGGTGAACAACTGATGGTTTTTGTCTGAGAATACCTCTTTCTACATTAGACACTCCATAATATTCACTCATTTTTGGCTTGCAGTCACTGTTTACAACTTAAAAGGCACGCCCTTGGATGCCTTTGTTGAAGAGCTATCCTAAAAATTCTTTTGTTGAGTTTAAGAGGAAAGGACAATTTTTAAGTCTGTGTCTTAGCTGCTGTATCTTATGCAGTATCAGGTATCAGGCAGCACTGCAAACAGATTTAAAATTATTAGGAAGTAATGGTTTAGGGCAGTATTATCTTATATTTGGTATCAGGAACTGCTTTGGTATCTGATTAATTTGAGTCCATTTCCTTCTCATTTTTTTTCCCCTTGCCCTGAGATTGAATGTGGTCATTTTGTTTTAAGAAGGAGTGGGAACATTTTCTGAGTATCTACTATGAGTAGGCCTTTTACCTGTTCTCATTTAATGCTTATAGTAACTAATGCTATCAGCAACGCTATAGATGCATAAATAGTGACTATCTAAGCTGGGCACGGTGGCTCACACCTATAATCCCAGCACTTTGGGTGGCTGAGGTGAGAGGATCGCTTGAGCCCAGGAATTCGAGACCAGCCTGGGCAACATAGTGAGATCCTGTCTCTATGAAAAAAGAAAACAAAGATTAGCCAGGTGTGGTGGCTTGCACCTGGAGTCCCGGCTACACAAGAGACTGAGGTGGGAGGATCATTTGAGTCTTGGGGGTCGAGGCTGAAGTGAGCCATGTTCGTACCATTGTACTCCAGCCTGGGTGACCAAGTGAGACCGCGTCTCAAAAAAGAAAAAGATTAAGTTGCCTAAAATTGTACAGTTATTAAATAACCAATCTGGTCTTTCAGCAGAGATTTGGATCTGTTCCCTACTCCCTCTGGCCTTTCCTTTATATTATGCTTCCTTAGGCTTAGAACTGGGAAGAAAAAAAGGGCCTGGGACTAGCAGTAAAAACTTCCTGTCTGGTTAGTGCAAATTTCAGACTGGATAAAGTTGGCAGAAATTCTTCAGAAGTGACTGAAGTGAGGTGCATTTGAAGTTTCTTCTCTTTAGATGTCAAGCCTTTTGGCATCTTCACTGTGCTCTTCTGCTTTCAAGCATGGAGTTAAAAATTGATCTGGTCCAAAAAGGTACTCTTCAGTTTTTCTTTTCAAGGCAGATTTGAAATACCTTGGTTGAAAAGTTTGTTCTCCAAATCAGAAGGAATAGACAACCTGTCAATGCAACGCGTACACTCCATATATAATTACCTGTGAAAAGGAAAGGAAGGTCAAGTTGTTGTTGTTTTTTTTTTTTTTCTTGAGATGGAGTCTTGCTCTGTCACCCAGGCTGGAATGCAGTGGTGCAATACTGGCTCACTGCAACCTCTGCTGCCTGGGTTCAAGCAATTCTCCTGCCTCAGCCTCCTGAGTAGCTGGGATTACAGGTGTGTGCTAGCATGCCCGGCTAATTTTTGTATTTTCTGTAGAGATAGTGTTTCAGCATCTTGGCCAGGCTGGTCTTGAACTCCTGATCTCGTGATCCACCTGCCTCAGCCTACCAAAGTGCTAGGATTACAGGCATGAACCACTGTGCCCTGCTGGAAGGTCAAGTTTTAACATTTAAGTTTATTTCCCACTGCAAGGCGTTGCTCCCTTTCAGCCACTTCAAGGAGAACACTTGCCATGAAGTCTGTTGAGCAGATGGATGGGTGGGAGTGTAGAGAGGCCATCTGATGCTGCTGATTTGTTTTCTCACATTCTTTCTCCTATTGTGAGGGAAAGAGAGTATGGAAGAGGGGCGGTGGAGTGTTGTCACTTGGAGCCATTACAGTTTCACCCTAGGCACTAACTCCCTGAGCTGTTTTATTCTCCTAAGTGGGAATATGTGGTTAGGGCTGTATCATTATCAGGATACATTTTTTCTTCCTAATAATACCAGTAAAAACTGTGACAATATATTGGGGTATCTAGGATAGAAGTTGATCAAATGCAAATATTTGGCTCCAGGAAGAGACTGGCAACAGTGTAAAGTGATGAAATTTGGGGAGCGATGGTATGCGTGGCCTTAAATCCCTAAGTGATAAGAAGTACTTTTGCTTGTGGCCTCTCATTTAGCATTGGCCTGGGAGGCAGGAGACCTAGTTTCTAGAATCATATTTGCTGCACCAACTTGGACAAGTTAAACTCTTTCCTCTGGCCCTTGTTTTTCCTCCTTTGTGAGTAGGAATAGAATTTGGCACAATTGTTAGTATAGTCGTGAGATGATGGAAATCATAACACTCGAAAGCATAAAATTTTCAGAACATAATACATTGTGATTCATTAGTTGATGTTGGCTTTTCAAGAGCTTTCAGGTGGAAATGTGTGTAGGGGTGTTCTGTGTGGTCTAAAGAGTAGAATTCCCCAGGGTCAGTGACTGAAAGTCATATGAGCATAGGGAAAAATATTCTAACACATAGAGTTGTTGAAAATGGATGGTGCATTCTCCATTAAAGTTATTCAGATAATCTGTGTGAAAAACACTGGTGACTGGAAGGCCCTTTCCAGCACAAGACGATAGGAAGTACATTATTGGCTTGAAAGTTACCCTCTTTGAGGTGAGTCTGCCACTTGCAGGTTCTAGACATAGAATTATAGCCCCTGAGAGTGGGGAAAGATCTCCTGGTAGGTCCTTCTTGGGCTTAAAGAAGAAAAGGATAAGTATGTGCTGATGTTTGTTCTGGAAATTCATTTGACTTTATGAGAACTGTTGCCTAAAGGGTTTGGTCTTAATGAACAGTGCTCTTCTTTTCATATTTAGAGCTTGGGGAATAGGGACAAGGTAAAGTGGGCTCTCTAGCCCTCAGGTTTAAGCAAGTAATAGATGTCAAAAAAGCAGATAATACAAGAAGCACTGATTATGGATGATTGCCCCTCCTTTGCAAGAGGGTGCTGTAACTGGAATCCTTTTAGGAACAAAGCATTGGATCCTTAGAAGGAACAGCCTAGAGGAGCTTAGGAGGGAACGGTTGCTTGGCAGATCTCATCTTGTAGAGCAACTCTTCATGGAGTGCCACCCCATCCTGCAGATAACAAGAAGTGTGTCCCCAGGCTTTGGAGTCATGGTTCCTTAGAGAGCCTTCATGTACCTTCTTAGTTCTCACCTACTTGAACACTGGGGACAGAGATAGCTCATTTCTTGTCTTCCCTTTAGAATTCCAACTGTTCATACTGCAGGGTGATCTTCCTCCCTCTTTCCCAGTGACCCCCTCCTCCTTTCCAGAAACCTGTCTTTCAACATAACGGCAAGGACTATGCAGTTTCCAACTGATAGGATATAATTTGGAAGCACTGTCTAAGGGAAGAGCTGTTAGGTTGGAGAGCTGTCTCTTGAACTGGGATTTCAACCGAGGCCCGCAGATGTGGACCAGACGGGCTTGGAATTCTGAAATTGGGCTACACTTAGCCCTATTTACCCCAGGTATGATGATGTTCAATGTTGACAGATAAAAATGTACTTTCTTTTCACTGTCTTAAAAAACAAACAGAAAAACATGACCATCAGTGTTCACTGGTAGGCACTTAACACAAATTCTCTATGATTTCTAGTCTTGTGTAGTTTCTAGGACAAACTTCCTATAGTTTCTGTGATTCCATGATCTTCAGTGTTCTTGTGTAGCCTGTAACTGACTTTGGTGACTCTTATTTCACATGTAACCTTAGTCCACTTTTTTCTTTGCAGAAGTTCTGATGCATTTGTAAGCCCCTATAACCATTGCCACAGAAGCTGAAAGCCTTGAGGTGTTTAGACCTTGTTATCTCCAGAAGTAATCTCACTAGACTGACTTCTGTAATCTCACTTGACTTATTTCTTCATCATTTTGGGAATGATGTCAAATATCAAATAGTTCATTTTTTTTTTTTTGTTTTGAGACGGATGCTCTTTCTGTCACCCAGGCTGGTGTACAGTGACGTGATCTCAGCTCACTGCAACCTCTGCCTCCTGGGTTCAAGCGATCCTCCTGCCTCAGCCTCCTGAGTAGCTGGGATTACAGGCATGCACCACCACGCCCGGCTAGTTTTTGTACTTTTAGTAGAGGCGGGGGTTTCACCATGTTGGCCAGGCTGGTCTTGAACTCCTGACCTCAAATGATCCACCCGCTTTGGCCTTTCAAAGTGCTGGGCTTACAGGCATGAGCCACCACAGCCAGTTTAAATAGTTCACATTTTTGACCTTGTGCCTGGTGCTGGGACACTAAAGTGTGACTGATGGTGCTTTTAAATAACACATCTCACTAGTCTCAAGTCCTGCCTTGATTGAGGGTTTGCTCAGGGACCTGACTTCCTTTCCTTGTTTTTTTCTCTCCGTGGAAGTTTGGCAGAACACCTTATTTAAGGTAGGATAAGGGTATTGGTAAGTTAAAGTAGTGGTTCTCAAACTTGGTTGTGCATTGACATCACTTGGGGAGCTTCAAAAAGTACAAGTGGGCGAGGTACAGTGGCTCATGCCTGTAATCTCAGTAGTTTGGGAGGCCAAGACAGGAGGATCGCTTGAGGCCAGGAGTCTAAGACCAGCCTGGAGCAACATAGCAAGACCTATCTCTACTACTAATGAAAATTAGCCAGGTGTGGTGATGCATGCCTGTAGTCCCAGCTTACCTGGGAGGCTGAAGCAGGAGGATTGCTTGAGCCCAGAAATTTGAGGTTGCAGTGAGGTGTGATTCACGCCACTGCATTCCAGTTTGGGCAACAGTGCAAGACTATCTCTAAAAAAAAAAAAAAACCAGAAACAAAACAGCAACAAAATACAAACCCACATTTGCCTGGGTGCCACTCCCAGAAATTCTGATAAATTTGTCTGGAATGTGACCTGGGTATCATTTTTTAAAAAAAAGCTCCCTAGGAGGTTTGAATATGCAGCCAAGGTTGATAGGCACTGTGCTAGATGTTTTTCCCCTTTTTCTTCCTAACACGAGGACCAAGCATATGAGTTAAAACCAGCAGAAAACAAGATAGTGAGTGTAACAGAAAAGGGCTTGTTTAAGAAGCTAAAAAAAATTTGGAGAGATTAGGCAAAACTGAGAAGGTTGAGAAGAGTTAAAAAAAACTAGACGTTCGATTCGACTAAAAGCTGTGAGATGAAAAAATACAGAAGAAAAGAATCAAATCCTGTTGAATGGTAGAGAGACTTTTTAACTGTTTAAGAAATGTCCACCAAATTATCATAATGAACATTTGTGAGAAAATTCTATGCATATTGTATAAGATTGAGCAGTGACCTAGAGGTATACTTCTGGAGTAGAACAATCAATAAATCAATTGTATTTTTGCTTAGGCCTCTATTCTGCAGCCTAATTGTTTGTTGGTTCAATGCAGGCCTTTTGCTTTGATCTCTGGTTTTACCACTTACAAAGACTTGATGAGCTTGGCTTCCTGTAGTGAAATTCAAATACACTTGTGAAATGTAAACAACATTCATTTATTAAGAATCCTATAATCAAGGCAAATTGGCATGCTTATATAAGCAATTAGCCTTGAGAATAGAAAGATAAATAGGATGCTAGGTCAAGAATGAGCTGATTGTTCTCAATGCAAGACTCTAGTTATTTCTTTATTCATTATAACATAAGCAAATAGACATTCCTCTTATTCATAATTTTTAGCATTTGTGGTTTGGGGTTTGAGGACAGGATATGTGGTTTTCTGGAACTGAGAGGATAGTAGCAATTATTGTTTCGTTTTCATTTAGAAATATAAATCAATCTTATAAGGAACTATAGGTAGTTGATTTATGATTAGATAAAACTTTCTAGTAATAGGGAACAGGGCAAGAGAAGGTATGGATTTAGATGGGAATAGTAAAGGATAATAGTTTTATTTTGGTGGGGAAGGTAAAGAAGATGACAATTTACAGTGGCAGAAAGATTAAAAATAGTCTCATCTGCCCTCATTGAATAAAGTGAATAAAAAAGGAATAATTTTTTTTTATTGGCATAGAAGGAAGCATTATGATAACTAATAGCAGGAGAAGCTGGATATGTCATGATCAGATTTGCACCATGGCAACACTCAGTTTTGGCCAGTGAGTTCAGTACTGCTGACTGTCTTATTTGTGAAAGCTAGAGACCTAAAATGCAAAGGCAGTGAATTGGGTGAATAGCTTTGTTAGGTTCAGTTCTGGCCCTTTCATTCCCTGATGTGGTCAGCTTTGTTGTTCTTCCAAAGAAATTTTCTCTTTGGTGACAATGGAGTATCTTGACTAATCAGGATTCTTTATTCCCAAGGACTTCTGACTGGTGAACTTAGGAAGCCAAATGTCTTGGGAACAGGATGCCATAAACTTGGATTCCCTGGGCCTTACCATAAAGTCACTCTGCTGCCAACTAAATCGGCCATCCAGATGTGAACCTGGAGAGGCCATTTAGAACTATATGGGGCCTCCTGGGCTTGTGCAGCCCTTCCCCTTGCCAGTGTTTAGACCCTCCAATGGCCTTTTATAGCAGAATGTTTGGTTTGGTTCTCTGGGTCCGCTTTTTGGAAAACATTATTTGGCTTAGAAATCTCCAGATCATTTGTGAATTTACCAGGTCTCATTTCTCGTTTAATTAAACAGTTCTTTAACATTAAACACTTATACTTTTTTTATCTTTTTTTTTTTTTTTTTTTTAGATGGAGTCTTGCTCTGTCACCCAGGCTGGAATGCAGTGACACAATCTTGGCTCACTGCAACCTCCATCTCCTGGGTTCAAGCAATTCTCCTGCCTCAGCCTCCAGAGTAGCTGGGATTACAGGTGCGTGCCTCCATGCCCGGCTACTTTTTGTATTTGTAGTATAGACGGGGTGTCACCATGTTGCCTAGGCTGCTCTTGAACTCCCAACCTCAGGTGATCCTCCCACCTCAGCCTCCCAAAGTGCTGGGACTACAGGCGTGAGCCACCGCACCCGACTTATACTTTTGTTATTTCACCAGTAATTATCAGAAGTTCTGGCAGGGTATGGTGGCTCACATCTGTCATCCCAGTGCTTTGGGAGGCTGAGGTGGGAAGATTGCTTGAGGCCTGGAGTTTGAGATCAGCCTGGACAACAGCAAGATCCTGTGTCTATGAAAATTAAGAAAAAAATATAGCTGACTTAGTGGCACACTCCCTGTAGTCCTAGCTACTTGGGAGGCTGAGGTGGGAGAATTGCTTGAGCCCAGCAGTTTGAGGCTGAAGTGAGCTGTGATCATGCCACTGTACTCCAGGCTGGGTGACAAAGTAAGATACCCTATCTCTAACTACAAAAAAGTTCTACGATTGATTTCCTCTGATGTTTCTCATGATAATGGAGAAATTTAAAAATTCTTTCTTCGTCATTTTTTAGAATGATATTGCCTGATCCTCCTTTAAAAAAATCTTTTCATGGCCAGGCACGGTGGCCTAGACCAGGCGCCATGGCTCACGCCTGTAATCCCAGGACTTTGGGAGGCTGAGGTGGGCAGATCACGAGGTCAGGAGTTCGAGACCAGCCTGGCCAACATGGTGAAACCCTGTATCTACTAAAGATACAAAAAATTAGCCGGGCACAGTGGCACGTACCTGTACTCCCAGGTACTTGGGAGGCTGAGGTAGGAGAATAGCTTGAACCTGGGAGGCAGAGGTTGCAGTGAGCCGAGATCGCACTACAGCACTCCAGTCTGGGCGACAGGATGATATTCCACCTCAAAAAAAAAAAAAAAAAAAAAAAAAAAGTCTTTTCACAAAACACACACAGTTGCAACCAATTCCCAGATCAGGAATCAGAATCCCTCCTTCTTGTTCTTCAGAAGTAGTGAGACTTGGCTTCTGGTCTCCCAGCCACAGTTACTGCTCACCTGAACTTACTTTCTCAGCGGTCACACTTCATGTGGAAGAGAGTAGGCCACAGGATTGTGCCTTGTGGTCTGACTCCAAGTGACTCTAACCGTGAGGTTTCCACCACTTCCTTTGAGAGTGTTCCTAGTCCAAGGAGGCCTGAATATTAGGAAATACTGACACTGCAGTATTTTCCTGTTGCTTTTAATTATATCATTGATCACCTTAATGGTATTTTTGTTTGTGTATATAGTATCCCTGCTTCTCATAATACTGAGAAGAGGATATTTTGATTTGTGTTCCCAAAGTAAAGCATGAATGGGGAGGGATGGCCACAATGAAAATGAGCATTTGAAATTTTGGGCATTAATACTTGGAATTACGGACATGTAGGTACAAAATTTATGTACGCCTTCTCAAGCTTAAGTTTTGGCCTTTAGCTTTCGTTATCTTTCTTGATGACTTTTGAAATATTGAAAGGTATAAGATTGTGAATTTCATGTTCTGGTTCATGGCCATGTTTGTTGGTCTCCCTTCCTTTCCCCCCTCTGTAACTCCTGTATCCCTCACAGCCTTCTTCCTGAAGCCAGCTGCAGTGTGACCTGACCCATCTCTCTCCTCTTCTGTTTCTTTACAAGTCCCTAACTTGGAGTTTTCTTGTTTTTTTTTTTTTTTTTTCCATTTCTTTCTTTCTTTTTTAAATTCGTGTCCCCAGATTAGACCTATGCTTTCTCTCCTTTGTATTTTTTTCCCAGTGATTCCCCTGCATAGGATGGGCTCCCTTTGCTTCTCTGCTTACTGAAACTATATCAGCCTTCAAAGTTTTCTACAATCTCACTTTTTCCAAGGGTCCTTACAGGCCCACGTTAGCTTGGGGACGATGAGAAAAACAACTCTCCTTACTTTGATTGCTTTGTGGTATGAATTATCCCTTACTCATGGAGGCACTTGATTAAATATCACTTTGAGTAAGTTCTGATTATAAAATAGGGAGATGCTTTCATGTGTAGCTTTGTAGTTACTTATTACATTCTTAGCGTCTTAGTTTCACCTGTCAGTTCACACTGTGGGCTCCTGAAAGGCAAGGATCATGTCTTACAGGATCTGACAGCTTTTACTTATCTTGGCCTTGGGAAGGGTCCCAGCAAATGATTGCTGACTTAATAAGAGAACAGTAACCACTGAAAGAGGACTGGGAATTGGAGTGGCTGCTCTGGAAACCTGTGTAACTGACCACACCAGGCTATTAATTGCACATAACTTGCCTTTGTGTTGAAATGACACTTGGTCATAGATTCTTATTCATCTTGGTATTCCCCTTATCACTTGACTGTGGTGGGTGTCCAAGAATACGAAACATTCAGAGACAACAAGTTGGCATCATGCTTCCCTGACTCCTTGTGAATTAGTAGAGGAGGAGGAGGGCAGTTTATATTTTTTTAGTTGGAGTGAGGTAAGTTTAAATGGGCAGCGTTCTTTATTTTGGCATGTTAGTGCTTTGCTGTTTGCAGAGTGCTCTCCAATTTCTTCTGTGCTTCTAAGGGTTTTAAATAAATGAGACAAATACTGCTTGAGACTGGATGGCTTGAAGTTATATAAGAAGGTGGTAAAGTTTGTGGTCCAGTCCTAGGTCTTCATACTAAAACTCCAGGGTGCAGTCCACTGTAAACTTAATGATGTTTATGAATTCTCTCGAGTTCTGTTAGGTGCTTTATATGCATTGTCGTTGATGCTCATGACAGCTTTTCCAGGGAGGTATTGTGTTCCTTTTACTAATGAGACAGTGGGCTGAGGGTGTTAAGGTGGCCACTACGCAATCATAGGGGCAGAGTTTGAATCCAGGCCTGCCTGAGAGAGCCTGCTTCTTTCTACTGCACTACACTATTATGTTTTCTGAGTTAGCTATAAGATGTCATTAAATGTATGCTTCTTGTTCGTTCTTCACATACCTCTGTTCTAAACTCATTAATTCATACAGTGACTGCTCTGAATGAGTCCAACTTGTGTTATATGCTGCAAAATCTGACCTTAATCTCAAGGGACTCGGGATGTAGCTGGGGAAACAAGCAACAATAAGCAACCCAAAGAGCTTCATAGTCAGTATCGATGTAGATATGCTAAGGGTTTGGAGGGAAGATGCCTTTTCTGAATTTTGAGTGTTCAGAAAATGTTTCCTTGGAATAGGAAGTAGGTGAGATTCTAGCTCAGTCCCAACCGCTGCTGGGCTGCACTTTTCATTCTACCTTGTGGGTTTTTGCTCCTTTGGTGCTTATATACTTTATTTAGACAGTCCAAAAAATATTTATTGAGCACTTACTGTATGCCAGGCAGTGTTGTAAGCACTGGAGGATGCTGTACTGAGTGGTATCGATTAAACGTCTGCTCCCAAGGAATTTACATTTTCATGGGAGGGTGCAGAGGGGGAAGCCAGACATGAAGGGGATGCACAGGTACAGAAATGGAGCGTTTAGATGGTGGAGAGTGCCATGAGGAGAATAAAATGGGATATGTGAAGTGGTGTCATCCCGATAAGGTCTGAGTGAGGAGGAGCAGGCAGCCATTGTGATCAGGTAGGAGCCCTCAGGAGGGAGGAGTAGCCAGAGTGCGATTTGTTTCTCCCTTTGCTGGTCCAGGAGCAGTTTCCAGAGACTCTGGAGCAAATGAAGGGTCATTCCACAGCATATGGTATGTACTTAGCCCAGACATGGGATGTACTCAGTCCCAACAGTGCCCGTGGGACAGCCTCAGAGTAGAGGCTCAGGAGTCTGTCTCCTCACTCTGTTGTTGGTAACAGAGCCATTTCTTGTAGGTGGCTTTGGGTAGCCAGAGTTCTGCCTCTTGTTAAATTCAGGTGATTTTCTAAGAAATGAGTATTTTAGAATTGCCATTGTTCTAGACCCATGGGACACACTGTTTGAGAATGGACTGTTTGATCAGTGTGAGCTGTGCCCTACATGCAAGCCCTCTGAAGGCCAATACTTAGAATGACTTTCTTTGTCTGCTTGAGGCTATAGATTGACCTGGGGCAGGCTTTATTGCTGTTAACTTGCTACTAGCTTATAGCTCAGATTCTTTCCCTCTTTTTCTTTTTTTATATTTCCTTTACAAAATTATTGTATTTTAAGGGGCATACAAGAATTTTACAAAGAAGCCTGGGCACGGTGGCTCACACCTGTAATCCCATCACTTTGAGAGGCCGAGGTGGGTCAATCACTTGAGGTCAGGACTTTGAGACCAGCCTGGCCAACACGGTGAAGCCCTGTCTCTATTATAAATACAAAAATCAGCCAGGTATGGTGGCGCGTACTTGTAGTCCCAGCTACTTGGGAGGCTGAGGCAGGAGAATCACTTGAACCTGGGAGGTGGAGACTACAGTGAGCCGAGATTGTGCCATTGCACTCCAGCCTGGGTAACAGAGTGAGACTCTGTCTCAAAAATAATTTTGTAAAGAGGTACAATTGTAAAGTTAAAAATAAGGTGAAAGTTGTGTATGGTTAAAATTATCCCCAACAAACCTGAAGTTGCCCATGAAAGTACAACATGTTCAATTCTATAGTGAAACAACCCTAGAAAGCAATTATTATTTCTTTTAAATTTTACTGTAAGTTCTAGGATACATGTACAGAACATGCAGGTTTGTTACATAGGTATACATGCCGTGGTTTGCTGCACCCATCAACCTGTCATCTAGGTTTTAAGCCCTGCATGCATTAGGTGTTTGTCCTAATGCTCTCCCTCCCCTTCCCCCTCAACCTGCGACAGGTTCTGGTGTGTAGTGTTCCCCTCCCTGTGTCCATGTGTTCTCATTGTTCAACCTCGACTTATGAGTGATAACATGTGTTTGGTTTTCTGTTCTTGTGTTTGCTGAGGATAATGGTTTTCAGCTTCATCCATGTCCCTGCAAAGGACATGAACTCATCCTTTTTTATGGCTGCATAATATTCCGTGGTGTATATGTGCCACATTTTCTTTATCCAGCCTATCTCTGATGGGCATTTGGGTAGGTTCCAAGTCTTTGCTATTGTAGATAGCCAAGTAAACATACGTGTGTATGTGTCTTTATAATAGAATGATTTATAATCTTTTGGGTATATACCCAGTAATGGGATTGCTGGGTCAAATAGTATTTCTGGTTCTAGATCCTTGAGGAATCGCCACACTGTCTTCCACAATGATTGAACTAATTTACACTCCCATCGACAGTGTAAAAGCGTTCCCATTTATCTACAACCTCACCAGCATCTGTTGTTTCCTGACTTTAATAATCGCCATTCTAACTGGCATGAGGTAGTGTCTCATTGTGGTTTTGATTTGCATTTCTCTAATGACCAGTGATGATGAGCTTCCAGAAAGCAATTCTTATGCGTGTTAAAGTTTGAGAACCTTTAGGCATGATTAAAGGAGAAGCCACAAAAGAAAAATGGGCAATTCTGACTTAGAACTCTCAGACCTCTAGCAGTGACTGGAGAATGGGTAGGAATTTTGGTATCTTCCTGCTTGCCAGTAGATTTACACAATTCAAGATCAGAATAAGTCTTTACATGTTAGTGGCTTTGTTTATTGTGAGGATTTTAAGGCAGCCCTAATGTGGGTTTAAATGTGGATTTCATGCATGTTAGTAATCATACAATATAGGTCACCTGTGTATTTCTTTAATCATTTCAGTAAACACGAGTGGTAGCTCAGGAAACTCAAAAGGTAGGTTTGTCCTTGTCTCGTATATGAGAAACTCAGGATTAGGGAAGTTAAAAATCTTACCTGAGAATACATATTTGTAGTAGATAGTAAAGCTGAAAATCAGATTTCTTGACTCAAAAGCTGTGCTCCTGACTTTCTGTTTTGACTTCCAGTGCAAAAATATTATGTAAGTATAAGCTATATGTATAATAAATATAAATGTTTCAAAGCAAATTGAAAGCTCTGTGATGGCAAACTCATCATCTTTTCAGTCTGTGTTCATTTTGTTATATACCCAGAACCAACAGTAACTACATATCCTTCAGAAAAATTAAAGATAAAATGAGAACTGGATGAATAAAGCCACTGTTCACTATTGAAATAGTAAAGGCCAAGTAAGCTTGTGATCAAATCGTTTTTTTTTTTTTTTCTAGTAACAGTTGTCCTCTGAAGGCTTTCTGAAGGCTCTCTTTCAGACAACTGTCTCTGAACCTTTGTTTTTTTTAAATGTCCCTAGTAAAATGGCTGTGTTGTTACAGCTTGAAGGCTGTGTGGTAAGCCTTTTGCTCAGCCCTCAGTGATAACCCATAGACTTGGACTTCCATGTGAGAAGAACAACCATTATGATATTGTGTTAGTAATAGGCCCTTGTGTTGGAGATTGCTTATTTTTAAAAAAACAAATGCCATGTGATCTTATTTCTGTTTAACCAATGTTTTGCTTGAGTGTACCAAGCAAGGCTTCTTGAGATGCTGGGACCCAAAGGTGAATTTTATTTTCCCTTTTGCCTTTGAGTAGTTAACTGCCTAGCAGATGAGGTACTGGAGGCTAGAGAATGAAGATTATAGGATATTTAAAGGCATTTATCATACGTATGTGTGTTATGTTTATAATATGCTATAGAAGGACATATTAAGGTTAAAGTTTCTAATATTTTAGATTAAGCTGATAAATCTAGACAACTTACTTCGGCTGAAGGTTGTAATACATAATTGCACGAATTCTGCTCTGTGCCTGAATGCTTAGAGTTTTGAGTGTGTGTCTAGGTATATCTGTGCAAACAACTTGAAAGAATCTGGTAAAAAGTATTAATACCAGGATCAGCCTTTTAGGTGGTAGGAGAATCTACCCCAAAGGCCTTACTTCTCTAGGTTGCAAGCATCAGAAACTAAGTGTATGTCCCTATGCTGACTTTGTTAGAAAGCCCGCAGTCTTTTCTGCAAAGTCCATTTAACAAAGCTTGTTTATGATCTTGGACTTTGGAATAAATCTGAGTGTGAATCAGGATTTTGCTGCTTACTAATTGGTTGACCTTTCTCAGCCTTGGTAGCCACATCCGTCATGAGCTCAAGAGCTACCTTTTTGACTTGTTGTGGATATTAAATGATATTGCTTAGTACAGTCAAGTTGTGGCACTCAGGTAAGCACTTCACAAGAAGTGGTAGTTCTGATAATTTTGTACTCTTTTAAAATTTGACTTTATTAAAGCACTGGCTTTACGGTCCAAGCTATGGACTTTAACTGGATTCTAGTATATTTCACAGGTAACTTTAGTTAAATCATCATCAACTGCAAATGTGAAGAACAAGTGAAGCAGGGCCCCAGAACGCTCAGAACTGAACTGATGGTGGCTTGTATTTGCTACTCTTGTCATAAGATTGTACCTACTGACCTGTAATACATCAATGTTTTCAAAGTTCTGGTCCATGTGTGCAGCCCCACTTGGATATTTTATGTTGACTCTTGTATATTTTGTTCTTTCTAGAAAAAGAGACCTAGGTGTTTCAGGGCATTAGGCTATTCCATTTCCGAGCCTAATGGAAGTGCTAGTGTTTTCATAATTGGAACAGACAGCTGCCGTGCTACATATGATGGTGTGACCACTGAGCGGCTTGTTCACAATGAGAAAATACATTGAAGTTGTGACCATCTGAGCCTTGAAGAAACTGCTGTTGAAGTTTTGTTTGGCTCCAGCTCCATCCTGGGATGGATGGAGTCATTGGACTTTATTCAGAATTCCAGTAGTGGCCAAAAAAAAAAAAAAAAAGAAATTGTGTAACTCGTATATAGATGGTTTTCTGTTTGATTGAGAGCATTGTTCAATAAAAGCTGCATTGTTTTAAATCAAGAATACGGTGCCATCTGACTTGATCTAGGAAGCACAGAAGACATTACAGATTACATTCCCCAGTAAACCCCTTCTTTATTTTTTCCAGAAGGTTCTATATTAATCTGTTTGGGTTGCGTCCTGCGTGATCTTGCTGAATCAGACAGAGCTAAGCTTATGAAACAAAAGACCAGTCCCAAATCAAATAAAAACATCACCACCATCCAGAAATGAGAGCCTAGAATTTTCTAAAGATGCACACATCTTTCTTACTATCCGGTGAGGAAAATTGCTCATTTTTCTCTCAGCTGATAAATGTCACTTTTGCCCTAAATTTTTAGAGTGGCAATCTACTTTTATAAGTTAGATAAAAGAATATTTGATAGCACTGTCTGACTAGTCTGAGATAAAATTCTCTGTGTTCTCAGACCCTAAAGGGTTCTTAAATTGCGTGGGCTGAAGCTGTGTGCATGTTTTTCTTGGTGCCTTATTTCCATATCAAATAGCCTTAATTTTTGTATTTTAGTAATGAAGGTATGAACCCATTCTGTCAGGCTTCTTATGCCATTTATTGTAGCCTTTAGTCAGCTTAGAATAGCATGAAAGGAAGTAATAAGCCAACTCTAAGAAGGTCCAGATGAAAAGGATTATAATATGGTACAAAAATAATAGCATGCCTGGCCCAGCCACGTGACTCATTTCTTTTGGAGTATTCCTTTTGACAGCTTTTTTGAATCACATATCAATCACAATGCTGGTATTTTTGGCGGGGTGCTAGACTTTACTCTAATGCTCATGATGGTAACTGCCAAAAGTGAACAAAGAGGAGAATTATAAATGAAACCTAACAGCATCACAAACATTTATTTTTTCTTGAGCAGAAACAAAATTGGGAGTTAGATGGTATCTTTTTCATTGCCCCAAGAAAACCACTGCTTTATTCCAATGAAAATGAGACCTTGATGGGTCATCCCCAGTCTTTGGCAATAGAAACTATTTGTCTTGTTTTAGTTTCCATTCAGGAGTTATCCTTCCCAAACCTTGTCCCCTGCTTTAGGAGTAATTTTTTTAGGGCTTTAGGTTTTTCTTATGTCCCAGTGACTAAGCTTGCTTTTGGGTGGTTCTCTGTGCTGCATGTAGTCCTTCTGGGAAGAAACTCCCATGAACTCGAAAGGAGCAACAGATATGCAGGGTGCATCTAGAAATGCAAATTTGACCCTTTGTCTCTCTCCTTTTCGTCTCTCGTTTGTACAGGCCTTCTTTCCTTCTGTGCAAAACAGACCCTTGTCATAGTCATAGTCCATCAGGCTGTTAAATGATTGCCAGCACTGCTCTGTGATGTGCTGTAATTTCAGGGAGCAGTTTCCATTTCTACAATGTGTTGCTCTGTAGCACGTGTATTTCACTACTGAGTGGTAGTTCTAATGGACATATTTATTCTTAACAAAATAGTTCCAGCATCACAGAACACTAGGTTAAAATACATACCCAAAGAAATAAAATGTTATAGACACAGTCCAAGCTCGCTCTCTCCTGACTTCCTTTCTCCCTCTTCAGAGGAAAATTACCCCGAATTGACACATCTCATTCCTATGCACTCTTGTAAAAAATAACTTACGGTTTGCTTCTGAATTTATAGAAATGGTACTATAATCCATATGTACTTTTGAATCTTTATACATTTGATTTGAGAAGTATTTATGTTGATGCATGTAGCTTTAGGTCATTTATTTTATTTTTTTGAGATGAACTCTCGCTCTGTCACCCAGGCTGGAGTGCAATGGCACGTGGCAACCTCTGCCTCCTGGATTCAAGCAATTCTCTTGTCTCAGCCTTCTGAGTAGCTGGGATTACAGGTGTGCGCCACCACGTCTGGCTAATTTTTTTGTATTTTTGTATAGATGGGGTTTCACCATGTTGGTGAGGCTGGTCTTGAACTCTTGACCTCAAGTGATCCACCCGCCTCAGCCTCCCAAAGTTCTGGGATTACAGGCATGAGCCACTGCGCCCAGCCTGGCTAGAGGTCATTTAATTTTTAAATTATGTTCATTGAATGAATGTGC
Source organism: Colobus angolensis palliatus (assembly GCF_000951035.1). NCBI lineage: Eukaryota > Metazoa > Chordata > Mammalia > Primates > Cercopithecidae > Colobus > Colobus angolensis. The sequence goes on along the minus strand of NW_012115322.1, from coordinate 701,834 downwards.
CATAAATTACAATTGATCCTCATTATTTGTGAATTCTGGATTTGCAAATTTGCCTATTTGATAAAAATTTGTCTGTAACCCCAACATTAATACAGTGCTTTTATGGTCACTCACAGACCACCAGACCACAAAGTGGTGAAAAATTTGTCACCAAATGTGCAGATTGTCAGCTGAGGTTGAACGAGATGACTCTGCTTTTTTGTTTCAGCATGCATACTGTACACGTGTGTACTTTTTGCTTTGTATTTAGTGCCACACTTTTTGCACTTTTGTCCTTTTTTTTTTTTTTGTGATTTTGCTGTTTAAAATAGACTCGGAGCATAATGTTGAAGTGCTGTCCACTGTTAACTAAGTGCAGGAAGGCTGAGATGTGCCTTATGGAGAAGATATGTATGTTGGTAAGCTTCTTTCATGCTTGAGTTTAAAGAGCTGTTGGCTGTGAGTTCAATGTTAATGAATCAACAATATATATTAAATAAGTTTAATATAGATAACAAATATTAAATAACTTTAATATATAACTATTAAATAAGTTTAATATATATAACAGAATGTATTAAATAAGAAACACATAACACAGTTTTATGTATTGATCAGTTGACAAAAACGTTGCGACCAGAGGCTCTGGGGAGCCTAACCATATATTTCCGCTAGAACTAATGGTTCAGTGGTCAATAATTCAGTGTCCATGGTGACTTTATAGAGCATAACTGTGATGGTTAATATTGAGTGTCGACTTGATTGGATTGAAGGATGCAAAGTGTTGTTCCTAGGTGAGTCTGTGAGGGTGCTGCCAAAGGAGATTAACATTTGAGTCAGTGAACTGGGAGAGGCAGATCCACCCTCAATCTGGGTGGGCATCATCTAATCAGCTGCCATTGTGGCTAGAATACAGCAGGCAGAAGAAGATGGAAGGACTAGGCTGGCTAACTCTTCTGGCCTCTATCTTTCTCTCACGCA
>NW_012115322.1:656854-700824 GCF_000951035.1 Colobus angolensis palliatus | reverse complement strand
TTAACATTTGAGTCAGTGAACTGGGAGAGGCAGATCCACCCTCAGTCTGGGTGGGCATCATCTAATCAGCTGCCATTGTGGCTAGAATACAGCAGGCAGAAGAAGATGGAAGAGCTGCCTCACTGAGTCTGCTAAGTCTGCTGGCCTTCGTCTTTCTCTTGTGCCCAGTGCTTCCTGCCCTCGAACATCAGACTCCAAGTTCTTTAGCTTTTGGACTCTTAGACTTACACCAGTGGTTAGTCAGGAGATCTCAGGCCTTTGGCCACAGACGGAGAGCTGCACTATCAGCTTCCCCACTTCAGAGATTTTGGGACTGGGACTGGCTTCCTTGCTCCTCAGCTTGCAGATGGCCTATTGTTGGACTTCACCTTCTGATCCTGTAGGTCAATTCTGCTAATAAGGCCGGGTATGGTGGCTCACACCTGTAATCCCAGCACTTTGGGAGGCCGAGGTAGGTGGATCACCTGAGGTCAGGAGTTTGAGACCAAACTCCTGAGAACTGGCCAACAGGTCAGGTTTCAATGGTGAAACCTCGTCTCTACTAAAAATACAAAAATTAGCTGGGCATGGTGGTGCGTACCTGTAGTTCCAGCTACTTGGGAGGCTGAGGCAGGAGAATTGCTTGAAGCTGGGAGGTGGAGGTTGCAGTAAGCTGAGATTGTGCCTGGAGAGTGAGACTCCGTCTCAAAAAAAAAAAAAAAAATTCTGCAAATAAACTCCCCTTCATGTATACATATATCCTATTAGTTCTGTTCCTTTAGAGAACCTGATGAATACAATAACTACTGCAAATAATGGGAGTCAACTATTTCTTGCCCTATTGATGAACATATGAGGTTATTACAAGTAATGTTACAATCGAAATCCTTGTTTATGTCACCTGATGCACAGGTATAAATTTCTTAAGGTTATATATTAACACTTAGAAGTGCAATTGTTGGGTCTTGGGCATATTCAACTTAAGTGATTACTGTTGAAGTGCTTTCCAAAGTGGCTATATTCCGTTGATGTAGTTGATGTTAGCAGAATTCATCCTCACGGTGTACACACATTGTACCTACATATGAAATTAGCAAAATTTTTAAATCACCTACATGGCACTAGATGTGAGTACTAACAGTGAGCTGCCATCTAGGAGCTCACAATATATTTCCAGTGATAAGTTTTACAAACATAAATAAAATTATTAATACTTGCCATCCATTTTAAACTTTTCCTTTGAGAGGAATACAGATTGAGATTGTTTGTGGAAAGCTTAATAGCAGTTAATATTTATGGAGTCTTTTTTTTGTGTGCTTTTTATGCAACTAATCTTAATAACAACCCAATGAGATACTGTAATTAATTCCATGTAACTGAAGAGGAAATTTAGGTGCAGAGTTTGAGCAACTTGCCTAAAGTCACACAATAAATGACAGGGTCAGGATTTGCATTTGAGTCCCTTGGCTCCTAAGTGTCCAATCCTAATTGTTGTGCTATATATTCCTCATTTAATTTTCACGGTTGTAGCTGTGACCTAAGAGGTAGTTTTTTTTTTTTTTTTTTTTACATAACAGGTAAAACAACTAAAGGAAGTAGGAGAGTCAGGCATTAGGAAGTTGAGTGTGGAGTTGATTTTTTTAAAGCTGGGGCAGTGGTGAGACAGAACATACAGGGGATCATCTTGGCTTCAATATTGATTATTCAATTTGTCTTTGATCTTTTGGTGGGAGAGATTCTTAATATCCCTGTGTTTTTCACCACCCTTTACAAAGCCATTGAGCAATTTTGGAAGAAGGGGAAAATTTGTGTATTCTGTCTGTCCTGGTTTATTTGCTCAAATGAGGGCTTCTCTACTTCTACAAGAGTTGTTTTAATCTTCACTACTTTTTGAGGGCTTTTTACTGTGCGATGTTTTATGTGTATTTCTTAGAACAATCCTACGGTATTTTAGTATTTACTTAGCAAGTAGTTGAGGGATTTTGGCTCGCCACTCTGACGTCATTTGAACTAGGCACACTTTCAACTACTCTGCCCTCTTCTCTTGTAGAAGATAGTGAGTGAAAGGCCTGGAGTAGATACAACCTGGGAAAGTGACATCCTTCAATAACAAGCTTGGAGGCTGTAAACCACAAAGGATGGCTTATGGAAATGGAATATCACTATTAATTTCTCATTATCCTGTCAGAAAAGAGAAATTGCAACTAAAGCATAATAAAGGGGGTTTTTGAAGCCACAAACCGTATCATTGCTCTGCAGACGTATCTTATTTGTTGAGTAGTAAGGTCAATGAGATTTATGAGATGTTCATAGTAAGATGAATGAGAACAATTATTTCTCCATTTTTTAGAATCAATTGCTTCTTTTACTTTTTTCGTCTCTTTTTCTTTCTTCCTCTCCTTCTCTTCTCTTCCCTTTTTTTCTTTTTCTTTTTTGACAGAGCCTCACTCTGTTGCCCAGGCTGGAGTGCAGTGGTGGAATTACAGCTCACTGCAGCCTCTACCTCCTGGCTCAAGTGATCGTCCCACCTCAGCCTCCTGAGTAGCTGGGACTACGGGTGCTCACCACCATGCCCGGCTATGCTTTGTTTGTTTGTTTCCTTATTAACAGATGGTCTGTATGCTATCTTCTGAAAATAAATACTCATGGCCTACTCTGAAGGAATTAAGATTATTCTTTGAATAATTGACTGTGACTGGTGCTAAAATATATTTTACATTTATGGCCCAGTATTATTAAGTTCTATAAATTCAAAGGAAATCAAAACAAGCTTCATAAAACAATTCTTATCTTTGTACGTGAATGGTATTGCATTTTCTATACCGTTCTATTCTTTTAAAACATGTTGGTCTGACTTATTTTAGATGGAAAAGATGTGCTACATGATAATTAAATTCCATAATTTATTTGTAATACAATATTGAAGCAACCTGGTCAGATATAATTTAAACTCTTTGCTCATAAAACTCACATCGAAGAAAGTATTTACTGTTTGGATTTGTTTATAAGACTTCCTTAGATCTTGCTGAGTTGCCAATATCTATTCCTTGTAGTAATTGATAAGATTGGAAACATTTGCTTTTTCAAATTTTTGACTGCATACTAAACAGTGGGGAATAAGTAAGACTCAAAAGGATACTGAGAAAAGGGCTAAATTTTAGCAGACATGTTAATATATTTGGGTCTATAGTCTCATTTTTTTCCAGATAAAAGCATTTATATGGAAAATACTACATTTGTAAAGGGATTTTTAAAAAATTCTTTGATAACTTCTGATGTATATCTCGAGTTTTGCATATGTTGTGAGAATCTGGATAATGCGTGTAATCAATTTTTACAAACTTCTGTTTGAAATTTAGTTTGATATTGTCAACTTAATTTTTACTCACTTGAAAACTTCCAGTAAAATATACCTGAAAACCAAAAACACAGGGCAGCCTTTTGGAGTGTATGTTCTAAATTGTGGCTGATTTCTGGGGCTTTTTGTATTGTTTCCATATACTCTTTTACCTTGCCGATAACTTTATAGATAATTGTCCTTGTTTATTGTCTGTTTCTACCTACAGTGGCAAAATAGTATCACAACAGAAGGTGGTTTGATACTTTGTTTCTAGGTGCCTACATTTTACATGGTAGACCTCACAAGATAGTATCATTCTCACAAAATCATCCCTTTTCTTGGTATTAGCTTTCTGATTAACAGTTTAACTATGAAAGCTGAAATGACTTAAACTCAGGGGTTTTAATTCCAGCTTTGCCAGCCATGCCCTTAAAGTCCCCTGCATTTTAACCCCACCATCTGCAAACTAGATTAACTATCACTGTTACCATCTTAGAGCATTGATATGGGATAAATCCTCCAAAGGGCTTTTGAGGGAAATGTTTTATATGTAATGTGGGATGAGGAATTACGCTCTATTTTAGTCTTGTTACTATACAGTTATCAAATAGAATATAACAAGTTACACTCAATGCTAATGCCAAATATACCTATAAATACTTTTTTTTCTGTTAGTACACATAATATATTCTCATTGTAGAATATTAGAAAACAACTAGGAATGGAAGATAAGAACATTTCTGATTACAATGCCCATCTATAAGCACTGTTAATATTTTGATGTGTATTCTTTCAGTATGCTTTTGTTTAGCTACATGCATCCACATCATGAACATACGGTTATATCTTTAATTAGAACTTTTGAGTGTTTGCAAAGTGTTATACTAATGAGCATTTCACAGTTTAACTAGTTCCTTATTGTTTGACTCTTGGGATGGTTGCACACTTGTGTTCTGAATATACTTGTAACTGAGTCTTGGCACACATTCTAGATCATTTCTTAGGATGATATCAAGTACAGTGTAAAGAGTGGTGAAAAATAACAAAATGGGCACTAAGAGAATTAGGTGTAAGTTTTAACTTTGCCTTTAATTGTTGCTGAAACTTTTAAATCACTTTCTTCCCTGGGCTTCATTTTCCTTCCTGGTTAACAGAGGTAAAATGGAGTAACCCCTGTAGGGGATTTAATTCTGGCTGCAACCATTTGGGATATTTTACAGATAAGGAAACTAGGACTGAAAAGGACTCTAGTGTCCCCTTCTCTATTTTTTTTTTTTTTGATAGTGCAGAAGGTCCTTAGTGCCCTGTGGTGTTTTAGAGTCATAGTCATAATCATCCATAGTCATTGATTATTGATTAGTGATGTCTGAAGCTGATTGTATTTTGACTTAAGGAGACCCTTTTATTGACAAAATCTCGCTAACTTACTAACTTTTTTCTTTTTTTTTGAGACAGAGTCTCGCTCTGTCGCCCAGGCTGGAGTGCAGTGGCACCATCTCGGCTCACTGCAAGCTCCGCCTCCCGGGTTTACGCTGTTCTCCTGCCTCAGCCTCCCGAGTAGCTGAAACTACAGGCGGCCGCCACCTCGCCCGGCTAGTTTTTTGTGTTTTTAAGTAGAGACGGGGTTTCTACTAAACCATGTTAGCCAGGATGGTCTTGATCTCCTGACCTCGCGATCCGCCTGTCTCGGCCTCCCAAAGTGCTGGGATTACAGGCTTGAGCCACCGCGCCCGGTCCAAACTTATTAACTTTAACTGTTTCCTTCAACACAGGAATCCCAGCAACTGATGACTGGATAAACCAAATGTGGTATATATTCATACAATGGGATATTATTTGGTCAGAGAAAGGAATGAAGGCTGATGCATGCTACAACATGGTGAATCTAGAAAACATTATGCTATGTCAAGCCAGTCACAAAAGATTACGTATTACATGATTCCATTTATGTGAAATGTCCATAATAGGCAAAACTATATAGAGGGAAAGTAGATTCGTGGTTGCGTAGGGCTGGAGACCCTGGGAGGATTGGAGTGGTTGATAGCTGAAGGGTTCAAGGTTTCTCATTGAAGCGATGAAAATGTTCTAAAATTGGTGGTGATAGTTGCATAACTCTGTGAATATACTAAAAACTGTCGAATTGTGTGCATTACATGGGTGAATCATATGCTATAGGAATAACTCAATAAAGCTGTTGCCCCCCCAAAAACAAAAAAACAAAAATCCCAAAATAATCACACTGCAAATGATTCTGAAAACCTTTTGTTTCAAGTTTCTAGATGTTTGGATTATAACTAAATGGAAACTGGTCATATTAAACTCCTTATGTGTTGTTAGTTTGTTTCCTGAAAATCTTAATTTAAATCCCAATGTAAAAGGATGACTGAATTCTCTTTTCATTTGGAGTTTCCTTTGGGGACTTTTACTAAGATACTTGCTAATTGCAACAATTTATGATCTCTCTCTCTCTCATTTCTCAGTGTTTCTGAAGGGCTTTGTAGAATAATCGGATTTTGGTAGCTTCAATGGTAGGCTCAGTGAGTTTTCTTTTCTTTCTTTTTTTTCTTTCTTCCCTGAGACAGAGTCTTACTCTGTCGCCCAGCCTGGGGTACAGTGGTGTGATCTCGGCTCACTGCAACGTCCGCTTCCTGGGTTCAAGTGATTCTCCTGCTCCAGCCTCCCAGGTAGCTGGGATTACAGGCACTTGCCACCATACCTGGCTAATTTTTGTGTTTTTAGTAGAGATGGGGTTTCACTATGTTGGCCAGCCTGGTCTCGAACTCCTGACTTCAGGTGATCTGCCCACGTTGGCCTCCCAAAGTGCTGGGATTACAGATGTGAGCCACTATGCCCAACTGCAGTAGGCTGAGTTTTCTCCTTGGTATCTGGCACCTGCTAGACAATACTGTACAGGACCATTTTTTGCTTATAGCAGACCCCAAATAACTTAGAGTTAATTTGATTCTTTTGTTATCATTGTTGTTGGTGTTTACATTGGAATTCATGGCATTGAGTTTTGTTTTATTTGCCTGAGTGTATTCTTGAGTTGCTCGTGAGGTAGTTGCCTGAGAGCCTCAGATACTCCTCTATTGGGATACTTCTTCTCCTAGATGTATTAGTTACAGACAAGTGGGTTGAGCCAGAGAAAGCAGAAGTAGGGGTAAGAATTGGGTCTCTTGGAAATCCAGACTACGTTTGGTCATTTTCAATGAAATTTTCACATCCTTTAGAAATTTCACATCCATTAGGAGGTTTTCTTTGTTTTTGTTTTGTTTTTTTCCAGATCCATAGATATTAAGGTTAAAATTTAATCAACAAATTTTGTCTTTTATTTACAGAGACCTGTAGGATACACATGGAGTTACTAAACCTAAGGGGTGAATGGAAAGAAAAATGTTAGCGGTTCTATCTTAAGTCTTTCTTGCCTGCCTTTGCATGTTGTCATGATAGTGGCCCGAGAACCAGGCTTTTAAACCCAAACATTAGTAAACCGTAAGACGTATCTTGAGACAGTCTAGTGCAACAAGAGCAAATTGGGCAGAATTTCCAAAGCAAGTCCATGACCCGTACTTCCAGTACATTAATCTGCTTAGATATGCTTTGGGTACTTTTCCTGGCAAAATGATAAGTTGTGCAACTAGTGATTAACTCAGATCTTGGAATTAGCCTGTGACTTTGATCTTAAATAAATAAGTTTCCTCTGTAAAGTTTTTGTTTAGTATCTGAAATCCAGCTTTTTTCAAGAAAGCTTTTAGCTGGACTATCTTCTATATTGAGACTGAGAATTCAGAATTCTCTGTCATGAGTGAAATTTGTTAATAAGTTCTTGAGAGATTGAGAAGTCTTACCCTTCTATGTAGAACACCCGTCCTGCAAACCCTCAATAATACCTTAGTTAAGATGAAGATTCAGAAAATTGAGATATAACATGAAGTAAAAGTATTTTTGAAGTCTTTTCAATACATCTATGTATTGCACACCTATGTGCCCAGCACATAATATGTGATTATCCATTTAGTGACAATGTATTGGGTGACCATGGTGTGCTGGGTACTGTATTAGAGTATAAAGAGATGAAAAGACAATGTCTTTATATAGTTAATGCTGTAATGGAAATATGTACTAAATGGGAGCCTAGAGGTGATACATGCTCTTTGGAGGCAGAGATTGACAAGGAATTATAAAAGGAACTGAAGGAGGGTTGACTTGAATTGGAGACTAGAAGATGAATGTAATGGCTTGGAATTGAGGAGAGGTGGGGAGCAGTTTGGGGAGGAAGTCATTCTAGGGAAAGGCACGGTGGTATGGTGTGTTTTGAAAGACTGCATATAGTTGCTATGGCTAGAAGAACATAGAGTCCCTGTGGATATGGCAAGAGAAGTTGTGGTCAAACTTATGTTTTAGAAATGTTATTTAGGAGTAATGCTGGGATGGCTTAGAGTGGACAAAGACAGCCCAATCAAAAGTCTCCTGCCATGGCCGGGCATTGGTGGCTCATGTCTGTAATCCTAGCACTTTCGGAGGCTGAGGCAGGAGGATCACCTGAGGTCAGGAGTTCAACACTGGCCTGGCCAACATGGTGAAACCTCATCTCTACTACAAATACAATAAATTAGCTGGGTGTGGTGGTGGATGCCTATAATCCCAGCTGTTAGGGAGGCTGAGGCAGGAGAATCGCTTGAACCTAGGAGGCGGAGGTTGCAGTGAGTCGAGATCATACCATTGCACTCCAGCCTGGGCGACAGAGCAAAACTCTGTCTCAAAACAACAACAACAACAACGTGTCCTGCCATAATTAGACAGTCAGCAGCTATGAGGATAGATAAGATAGGTGTCTGGAAGAATGAAGAAAGGGAGAGTGAGAGTTGGTGCCTCAAAAGAAAGGACAGGACTTGGATTCAAATTGATCCTTGTTTCCATCAGGGACTCCTGAGATTCTTACGAAAACCATGGCCAAGTGCATATGCGTATACATGTCTGAAAATTAACATGTAGTAGCAGAAACCTATTCACAGGCTTTCAGAAGTCATGGATTCCAGGTTTAGAGCCCTTGATCTGTAGAATGATGGAGAGAAAAGAGTCAATAACTCCATGTTTACTAGAGCCCAGAAATTTGGAGGATTACTGATGCAGCCAACAGTTTGGGCCAGTTGGGTCGTAGCAGGCTAGATGAGTTCAATTTTGGATATATTGAGATTTCCCCATAAGAATGAGAACAGTATATTTGTCTCTGTTGAAGTGCTTATTGAACACCTGTGCTGAAGATCTCCTGATGTAGGATTAATTATAATAACATACACTTGACCAGATGCAAGGTCTAGATACATAAAAATAAATATTAATCCTACTAGAGCTGTAGCTTAAAATGTAGTGTACCCTGGTTTAAAATGCTCTGAATGGCCAGGCACAGTGGCTCACGTCTGTAATCCCAGTACTTTGGGAGGCTGAGGTGGGTGGATGGCTTGAGCCCAGGAGTACAAGACCAGCCTGGGCAACATGGTGAAACTCCGTCTCTAGAACATATACAAAAATTAGCTAGGCTTGGTGGTATGTACCTGTAGTCTCAGCTACTCAGAGTAGGGGGCTAAAGTGGAGGATTGCTTGAGCCTCGGAGGTTGAGGCCTTCATCTGAAGGATGAAGGTGAGCCGTGATTGTACCACTGCATTCCAGCCTGGGCAGCAGAGTGAGACCCTGTCTCAATAAATAAATAAATTAAATTAAATACTCTGAGCAATGGTTTTATCTTGCTTGTTTAGTTTACCCTCTTATTATGTGTGTGGTTGGTTTTTTGTTGTTGTTGTTGTTTTGTTTTTTTCAGATGGGATCTTGCTCTGTCGCCTAGGCTGGAGTGCAGTGGCGCGATCCCGGCTCACTGCAACCTCCGCCTCCCGAGTTCAAGCAATTCTCCTACCTCAGCCTCTCGAGTAGCTGGGATTACAGACGCTTGCCGCAATGCCCAGCTAATTTTTGTATTTGTAGTAAAGATGGAGTTTCACCATGTTGACCAGACTGGTCTTGAACTCCTGACCTCAAGTGATCTGCCTGCCTTGGCCTCCCAAAGTGCACATTTAGTAGGCATTGACATTGTTAGTCTTTGAGTGGAAACAGCTGGAGAATACTCCAAATAAGGCTGAAAAAATGTGGGATTATCACTTTTAAGAGGGTCCTGTTTCTATGTACTTAATGCTTTTGCACTGAAATGTTTGATATTTTAGTTGACAGACTTCTTAAGCAATAATTTTGGCATCAGAGGAGTCACTTAGATAATTTCTTGGATCCCCATGAGCACCATTGTAATTTGTAGAACAGGTTGAAAGGGGATTGTGACAACAGTCAGTCTTCAGATGTATAAGGTCATCTTGTGTCGCTTCCTCTCTACCAGGTTAAAACCACACCTCAGGGCTCCAGGAAGCTGACTGAGCACCTAGTCCAAAGAAGTTTTGCATTCTGGTATTTTTCAGTGTTTTCTTGTGATTTTCATCTTTAAGCTAATTGTTGAGTAGGGCTTATAGGATTTGCTCTCTTTGGGCAAGCTTCCTCAATACCAATGGCAGTAGTCATGCAGGCCTGTCGTGACCGTGTTCAACTGAATCGACAGCTAATATGTATCACGCCACACCACTCTGCGGTTTTGCCTCTTGTAAATGTTGGCTTCATCTGGGAAGCTGTTAGAAATGAAGATTTTAGTTCTTGTTCTTGACCTCTTGAGCCAATCTACATATTAACAAGATCTCACACGGGACTCACTTGTGCATTAAAGTCTGAGACTTACTGGAGTAGTTCAGGAACATGGCCTCTCAGAGCCCTTTTGCTGAAGTTCAAGGCTTTTTCCATTTATTTTCTCCTCAGAAGTGATGAGAAACATCTGTTCACTATCTTTCATGCAGTATACATTTTCATGTCATTAAAGATAATGATTTAGGTGCCTCTAAGCTGTCTCTTCTTCAAGCTTAATAACTGAAGTTTGTGTGATCTCTTTCTTCATAGAGAAGATGATCTTTTAGCCTTTCATCCTGTATTGCTTTTGGTCTCTGTTTCCTAGATAATTTTTTAAAAAATGTCATTTCTGAAATGGGCAGAATACTCTTATCAGACTATGGTTGCTACTAAATAAGCAAAATAACCCAACCCATGTATTTTTTAAGATCTAGGGGCATTTGGCTAAATTTTTTGTTTTATTTTAAAAGTTTTTTTTTTTTTTTTTTTTTAGCAGTAAAAATAGCAACTAATTCTTCCTTGAGGGAACTTCAAACCCAAAAAGTACCTACTCTCTTTTCTGAAGGATGGAATAAGTTGACCAGTGGTCTTTGGCCTTCTTTTGGGTTGGTACTTCAGGCTAATTTTACAATAGAGGAAGGAATGACGGAAAGAGGGAAAGAAGTAAAGAGAGAAAGGAAAGAAGGAAGGAGAGAAAGGGGGAGCGAAGGGAACCAGATTAGTAATTCAAAGCAGAAGAGACTATTGAAAGTCACTCAGATGGGAAATGAGAGGTTTATTTTTGGTTATTGCTTTACAAATGTTTTGGTTTGGGGATGTGAAGGAGAATTCTTTGAATTATTAACATTTTTTTCCTCCTGACTTTTGAATGTCAGACTTTTATCTACCTTTTGCTTATAGGAAGAGTTCAATTTTGCATGGAATTACATCTGTGGTTTTTGTGTGCGTATGTTTTTTTAAGGCATCAGGGTTATATCTGAATCATCATCTTTTGCATGTTTTTATTCTGAACATCTTTTAATTCAGTGCAAGTTGTAGCTCTAAATGAGATGATCCTTATTTTTCTGCAGTAAAGCATCCACCTGAGAAAGCGACAGTAGTCTGAGTGAAGTATCTTCTAAAGTGATTCTTAAAATTATACTTCCCACTTTGTTTTAAAGGAAGAATGTTTGCGTAGTGTCAAAACATTAAAAGAGCTGGAGCAACCTTGGCATATTCAGCATTTATTGTATCATCGTGTCACAACGGGAGGAGACAATAGTGGCTAATTCACTGATTGCTTCCTATCACAACATTGACACAAGGTTTGTAGGGTCAGCATTACCTTGCTGGGTTGTAATTTAATGAACCCGAAAGGTTTCTTTATCTTAAATCCAGATTAGTCACGTGGCTGATAGGCAAATAAAACTTGGGCAAGTGGTTGCTATGCAGTTAAATTACAGACTATTGACCTTAAATATGGCTTTCATTAAACAGTAATGTACTTGCCTGATGCCCTGCCTTTGATATTTCATTTTATTGAGTTTGCCTGTATCCCTGCTAATCCTCAAAATGTGTGGGTCTGGTAAGACTGTTGGCTGAATGAAGAGGGAAGAGGTTTACTGGTGCACTCACTGCGTGCCAATTGTCTAGGCCACTGACACATGCATCTTAGCCTCCGTGGCTGGACATGTACATAGTTAACAGTAAAGCATTTCTCTCTTTCCCTAGACAGGACCGTAGGGTCTGAGTTAGTGTGAAAGAATGCTAGGATGCGGAAATTTGAACCTCAGGGTTGTTCTTACTGCTGCTGTGTGTCCCAGAAAATAGCCATTGACTTTTCTTCTTTCTTTTTAACATGGGGAAGGCATTTATAGCATAATGGAGTATTGTTTGATTATTTATATGTGTTTCCTTGGGTCTTTTTGCTTTTAGAGTTGTGTTGATTTGTGCTTTGCTGTGTATTATGTGTGGGGAATAGGGTATGAAGCCTATAGGGAAGAAGGGTGGATGGAGAGGCACTAAAAGTACAGGGATTTGACTTATTTTAACAAGAAGAAATTCTGATGACTAAAGATAATTTGTGAATACCTAGTTATGGCTTCACACCTTTTGTCTTAGTTCAGGCTGGTATAACAAATGAGCGTAGATGAAGTGGCTTAAACAACAGACTTGGATTTCTCACGGTTCTGGAGGTTGCAAGTTCTGGAGGTTGTATGATCAGGGTGCCACCCAGTGTGGTTGGGCTCTGGTGAGTGACTTCTTCTGGGTTGTATGCTGCTGACTTCTTGTATCCTCACATGGCAGAAAGAGAACTAGGAAGCTCCCCGGGGTCTCTTTTTATAAGGGCACTAATCCCATTCATGAAGACTCTGCTCTCATGACCTGTTTCCTCCCAAAGGCCCCACCTTTTAATACCATCAAGTTGGGGGCTAGGATTTCAACAACTGAATTTGGCAGTGGGACACAAAAATTCAGTCCATGCATCTCTTCAAATAATATGAGCTTTTATTAGCATTAGGTGGACTACACTGATTGAGTTGATTGGAAGTAGATTTTCAGAAATGACTTCCAGTATCTATTGATACTATAAACAAGGTGGTATTTCATTAGTGATAGGACCTCTGTTGGTCTCTTAGGAATGATGCATTATTTGCAGAGAAGAGTTGATCAAGGTGAGTCCTGTTACTTGAACCTTTGTGAAGGACAAAGTAAAGAAACATCCCAAAACAGGAAATGCCACACTTTTATTTCCTGAGGATTGAGTTCATCAGGAAAGGTATATTATAATAGTTATCTATTGTGTAAACAATAACAAACTACTGCAACGCTTAGAGGCTTAAAGCTGTGGTAAATATTTGTTATCTCCCAGTGTCTATGGGTCAGGAATTTGGGTGGTTCTGCTTTAGGGCCTCTCATGAGGTCACAATCATATGATGGCTTGACCCAGGGCACAGGGATTTACTTCAGAGGTGTCTCGCTGATATAGTTGGTAAGTTGCTGTTGCCTAATGATGTGAAGCCTAAGTGCCACTCCATAAAGGTATTTCTATAGACTGTTTGCATGTTAACACAACATGGTACCTGGGAGCAACCTGAGACAGCAAGATGGAAACTGCAGTGGTTTTTATTCCCTAGCTTAGGAAGTTCTATACTGTCACTTTCCAATATTCTGCTGGTAACACAAGTCAGCCCTATTTATCATGGGGGGACTAGTCAAGGGCATGAATATCAATTGGCTAGGATCACTGGAGGCTGGTTGTACCACAAAGGACACTTGATTGTCTTTTTATCTCAGTTGCTTTCTCTAATATTGTCAGTGCTATGGTTTGAATATTTGTCCCTTCTAAAACATGTCGAAATGTAATCCCTGCTGGGCACGGTGGCTCACGCCTGTATTCCCAGTACTTTGGGAGGCTGAGGTGGGCGGATCACGAGGTCAGGAGATTGAGACCATCCTGGCCAACATGGTGAATCCCTGTCTCTACTAAAAATACAAAAATTAGCTGGATATGGTGCCATACGCCTGTAGTCCCAGCTACCTAGGAAGCTGAGGAAGGAGAATCGCTTGAACCTGGGAGGCGGAGGTTGCAGTGAACCGAGATCGCGCCACTGCACTCCAGCCTGGGCAATAGAGTGAGACTCTGTCTCAAAAAAAAAAAAAAAAAAAAAAAAGGAAGAAATGTAATGCCTTAATCCCTAATGTGGTGGTATTGATAAGTGGGGTCCTGAGGGCTTTGCCTTCATGAATGAATTGATCCATTCATAGATTAATGGGTTATCATGGGAGTGGGACTGGTGGTTTTCTAAGAAGAGGAAGAGAGACATGAGCTAGCAGACTTAACCCCCTCACCATGCAATGGCCTGCACCACCTCAGGACTCTGTAGAAAGTCCCCACCAGCAAGAAAGCCCTCACCAGATGTGGGCCCTCTACCTTGAACTTCCCAGCCTCCATAACTACAAGAAATAAATTCCCTTTCTTTATAAATTACCCAGTTTCAGGTATCTTATTATGAGCAACAGAAAATAAATGGCGCCAGGCGACACTACAGCTTCTTTAAGCTCACGTGTTGGGTGTAGTATATGGAAGATAAGAGTCCTCAATTTGGTGGGGAGAAATCATACACCTCACGGTAAGGATTTTTCTGTTGCTAATGAAGGTATTTTAATCGATACAAATACAAGTACTATTTGGCATGCATTATTAGCCTGTTACCTTTGTTGAGCACCAAGAGTATTCTGTAGGTAGGTAAACTATAGTTAGGGGTCCATCTAAAGGGAGTCTAATTTAGCATTTGTGTCTGATTTGTGTTTCATAATGTGTTGATTATATGGAAGTTTCTTTTGGAAATTTGATTAGTTGCCTGCCTTCAGATATCTACATAAATTGCATAGCATGCACTGTGGGTGCATTCTTTATATGGTTCATGGGAGGAATTGATTTATTTTTAGAGTTTGACATAGGGTTCTTTGGGATAAAGTTTGTTAAAAAGATCCTGTGGTGATGCATCTTCATCTCACCCACTTATTCTTGGGATGCTCTCTGTGTGTTAGTGGAGGGTTTTCACTGCATCGTGCTCACGAAGGGCCTTGAACTCCCCCTTTGTGCTTTAACCTTGGCAGGGTCTGTGTGGCTGACCTTGCACTTCTGAGAACTTCTCTGCAGTTTCCTTTGGGCGGCCTGAACATTGGCTGTTTAATACCAATTAAAAGCAAGGGCTGTTCCTCTCAATGGATTGCTATTAATTACAGCCTGTGTTCCAGTAATCTGAGACAGAGCAGCTTCCTCTGGTTTCACTGAAGACTATTTTAGCTCTCTGCTTTGGTTGGCTGATAAAATCTGAGAGGTGCATACTGATTTGGAATAGGAAAAGTATTCTGACCCTAAGGGGAGGTATCTGGGAATTGGAGGATGTGTGCTCTGTTCTTATTGTGAGTGTCTTTGGGTTAGGTTCCAGAAACCAAAACTTGAATTTGCCACATGCCAAGTACTACGTTGAATCCACAAGAATGAAGTGACGTGTAGACATTGCGTTAGGAATTATAGGTAATCTATAGGTGATTTAAAGTATAAGGGTGGATGTGCGTGGGTTAGATGCAAACACTATGCCATTTTATATCAGAGACTTGAACACCCATGGATTTTGGTATCCAAAGGAGGTCCTGAGACCAATCCCCCAGAACCCAAGGGATGACTATAATCTCTATCCAGGGATTTCCTTCAAAATCTCATTGAACTAAATGCTTCAGAAACACCAAACCCAAATCTACCCTTTTATCTACATTCTGGCACAAACTAAAACTCTCTCCAACTGTTCCTGCAGAAAATCTCCCAGTAACTAAACCAATCATCAGGGACCACCAGACTTCACCCATACCATTAAATGCCCAAAAAACTTATTTTAAAAAACTGATTCTTAAAATCTCAAGTTAAAGAATTAGCCTTGAACAGTCTCATATTTCAACTCTCCATCCTGCTCACCCTTACAGACCATGTGAGAGGGTCCCTAAGTCTCACTTTCAGGTGGGCTTAGCCAGTGGAAATCAGAGAGGTGTGAGTTGGTGGTATATATTTTGTCCCTGCTCCCTGCTAGGGTGTCCTGATGCATTTAGACTGAGGTGGTCACTGCTTTTCACTGGTGCCGTTGAACTGGAACTATAGTTTCCCGTTGGTGAGATGTTGTTACTACAGTTTTTCACATACATGTATATTTCACATACATGTATTTTAATTTTTTACATTTATTGTTTATCCAGTGAGTTAAAGCCTTAGAGGACTGAGTTAAATTTTAGTGCCTAAGAATACTACTACCTTTTCTTGGAGGAAGAGCATTGAAACCATAAGAGTTTGCAGTTACAGAAGCAGTATCCTTTCTCTGGAGCACTCTCTGGAGCACTGAACAGGTGTTGGGGGCCAGACCGTTCAAGCCCTGTCCACCATTCCCTGCTGAGCAGCTTCTCTACTAGCGGTAGCTCTTCAGCCTCTGAAGGCATGGCG
Source organism: Colobus angolensis palliatus (assembly GCF_000951035.1). Lineage (NCBI taxonomy): Eukaryota > Metazoa > Chordata > Mammalia > Primates > Cercopithecidae > Colobus > Colobus angolensis. The sequence continues at coordinate 684,810 of NW_012115322.1, read as the reverse complement.
GAGGCCTGGAGTAGGGCCCTGCTAACCTTGAATGCTCATGCCTGGCAGGTTATGAGGATTAAGTTATGTAAGATTGTATGTGCTTAAAATAGGAGTTGGCATAGAACAAGTACTCCTTGATTTTGATCTGGTCTAATTCATTCATATTTAAAATGAAAAAATGGTAGCAATGTTAAGTTTAATTCAGATGACAAGACTTACTAAAAGGTCTTTTCTGATACCTCATCTATACATATAGTATTCTACTCTGTGTAGATCATCTAAAATTTCTATAAGTTGGAGATCTTGGCTTTTGTGTTTTAAGGTTACGATGAAAGACAGTGAAATCTGCAGCTGAATTTAGGGAAGACTCCTTGAAAACATCATCAGTTAGCTTTCTCATTTGGAATACAAATGGACAGTTGTATGCTCCTGCCATTGCTTTGTTATGATTATGTAGGAGTTTTCTTATTTTTTAAAAATGTGACTTTATTGACATTTCAAGTACTATAACATTTAGCCATTTAAGCTCTCTCTCTCTCTCTCTCTCTCTCTCTCTCTCTGTGTGTGTGTGTGTGTATATATTTTATTTTTAAAATTTTTTTGAGACAGTCTTGCTTAGTCTTGCTTAGTCCTCCAGGCTGTAGTGCAGTGACGTGATCTCTGCTCATCCCAAACTCCGCTTCCCAGGTTCAAGCGATTCTTATGCCTCAGCCTTCCAAGTAGCTAGGATTACAGGCGTGTACCACCACATCTGGCTAAGGTTTGTATTGTTGGTAGAGACGGGGTTTCACCATGTTGGCCAGGCTGGTCTTGAACTCCTAGTCTCAAGTGATCCAACCCCCTCTTGACCTTCCAAAGTGCTGGGATTACAGGCATGAGCCACTGTGTCCAGCCACTGTAATTGATTTTTAGTAAATTTTGTGGAATATACAGCATTTTATTTTTCTATTCATCAGTTGGTGGACATTTAAATTGTTCTTACTTTCTGGCTGTTATGAATAATGCTGCTGTGAGCATTCTTGTACATGTTTTTGTGTGGATATATGTTTTCTTAGGAGCTGCTCTTACTTTGTTGCTAGCTGAGGCTTCTAGGACTGGGATCCTTCGAACACTGCATGTACCTCTTGGAGGAGAGGAGGATTCCTCTGAAGTCGGAAATATCCTCCCTGGAGATTTCTACAAGCAGTTGGATGGACTCTTTGGGGCTGAGGAAGGAGCCTTGAGCCAGGGATGTCTCAGGAATGTGAGAGTTGAAGCACAGCTGTGCAGTATGACCTTAAGCAATCAACTTGCCAGCTGCCTTGTCTGTAGGGAAAGGGTGATGTTACTACTGAAAATTGTGACCTCCTCCAGACACCAGTGGTGAGGATTAATTAGTAAATGTTGGCTGTGCTAAGCTTTTCCTTTGGCTCTTCTTTATTCTCAGAGGCAACCCTGCTTTTTAGGGTTGAAGGTAGTAAGATCTATAAGAAAAAGCTGGAGAAACCCACCTTGTCATTGCTTTCTTGGGAATTAAGGGTTATCTTGTGCTTGGTTAGGACACCAGTTAGTTTCCAGCATTCTCAGTGGAGGTAATCAGCTCTTGGAAACTTTGAGGGCATGTGATCAAGCAAACAACAAAACTCTGAGGATCAGAGGACTGATAGAGAGTCTGTGAAGGGTTCACCTGGAAGAAGGCAGTATGGTTGTGTGGAAACAACCTGCCCTGTGGAGTCGCATAGATCTGGGATGGAATCCTGGTTGTGCCAACCTCTCTCAAGTTACTGAATAGGAATAGTGATGGCCACTTGGCAGAATTGTGGCAGGGATGAAATAGCACAGCAATTGTAAAGAACCTGTCACAGTGGCTGACATACTGTAGATTGTTTGTGATTATTCATTTCCTTTTTCATCTGGTTGATTGCTGAACTTCTAGGCAAACTGCCATCTTGGAGAGAGACTGGGATGGAGGGCAAGCCTCCCTTGTAACTGTTGGTATTTGTTTGATTTTGGACAAGACTTCCCTTTCTTTCACTAGATCTTGAAGGTTTTTTAGTATCAAAATTCTCAGATAAGCATCTCATCTTATTTTTAGACAGGTAGGAGTTAGTTTATCCTCTTTTAAAGAGTTCTTGTTGAAAGTTAATGCATTTATTTTTAATCTTCTGTAGTTTCCTGTTCAATATGGTAGCAACTAGTCACATGTAGCTATTTAAATGTAAATTAAATGTAAATAAAAAAATCAGTTTCTCAGTTGCTGTTGCCACATTACAGGTACACAAGAGCTACATGTGGCTAGTAGCTACTGCATTGGACAGTATATAGGATAGAACATGTATGTCATCACAGAAAGTTCCATTGTACAGTACTCCTCTATGGAATAAGACTCTAATAAGTGGGAGTTTCAGTAGAAGCTTATTCTTGCATTTGTATGAATCTGTCTGTGGCTAGAATTCTGGCATCCTATTACTTTTTTTTTCTTTTTTCCTTTGAGATGGAGTCTTGCTCTGTCACCCAGGCTGGAGTGCAGTGGCCGGATCTCAGCTCCCTGCAAGCTCCTTCTCTTGGGTTCATGCCATTCTCCTGCCTCAGCCTCCCGAGTAGCTGGGACTACAGGCGCCTGCCACCTCGCCCAGCTAGTTTTTTGTACTTTTTAGTAGAGACGGGGTTTCGCTGTGTTAGCCAGGATGGTCTCGATCTCCTGACCTCGTGATCCGCCCGTCTCGGCCTCCCAAAGTGCTGGGATTACAGGCTTGAGCCACCGCGCCCGGCCTGGCATCCTATTACTTGGAATTGCTAAAATAATTCATACTTGCAGTAATGACCCACTGAGACCCTTGTTTCTCAAGTGGTCTTAAAGTTTTGAATTTAAAAGATGGGCTGGGTGCGGTGGCTTACGCCTGTAATCCCAGCACTTTGGGAGGCTGAGGCAGGCAAATCTCTTGAACCTAGAAGTTCGAGACCAGCATGGTGAAACTCTGCCTCTACTAAAAACACAAAAATTGGCCAGGCATGGTGTCGCATGCCTGTAGTCCCAGCTACTAGGGAGGCTGAGGTGGTAGGATCGCTTGAACCCGGGAAGTGGAGGTTGCAGTGAGCCGAGATTATACCACTGCACTCCAGCCTGGGTGACAGAGCGAGACCCTGTCTCAAAAAAAAAAAAAAAAGTTAAAAGAAGCCTGTGTTTACCCTGCAAACAATCTCACCAGCGCTCCAGACCTCTACCAAGTCATAGCGATTGCCTTGCTTTGAGGTGGAAGTTTATATGCAAGTATCTTTTTAAGTAGGACCATTTAGAAAGAATATGTTTGAATTGAGTTTGCTCTAAGTAATGTTTAACACTTTAATATCTTTTTCTCTTTATGGGAATATCAGTTAACAGCATTTATACTTTATTTTCATAATACCAGTGGTTTTCTTAGCTCTGGAAGTACTATATCTTTAGATCCCAATGTAGACTTAAATAAATCTGTTTGGCTGGCTTCATCTGGATACAAATGACTATGTATTTGTAATAGGTACTTGATTTCATGTTTAACTTACTTTTCTGTTTTTCCTCTGTATTTTGTTTTCAGAGCATTGAGTTAGTGATCGGAAGAACTAATGTTTATTCTCTTCCAAATCCCCTTCTTGCTTTCTTACTTATTAAGCGTTGTCTGCGTGATTTACTTAGGATACAAAAAATGATCACAATGTGGTTTTGGCTCTGGAGGGCTCATGTGAAGTGGTCCATGACCTGTCTGCCTTATTGCTTTGTTGATGGGTTTGATAGAAGGTTAAGTGTGAAATGCTGTGTAGACAGTTCATTGTTACACAAACATCTAAATTATTAGCCTCCTTTTTAATGAGATAGATGAAGGTGTGGGCTATGAATGAGATTCTTCATGGCGTGAGTTTTCTGGTGGGATTCTTCAAGAGTGAGAAGAGGTGTGCCTTGAAGCAGTTAAGTAGGAGAACCTACTCCAGATATTGAGAGGGATGACTGGAGAAGGACTGAATAGACCAGCTACCAAAAAAAAAGAAGAAGAAGAAGAAGAAGCCGGGGCAGAGGAAGGGAGTGAATGCCAGGTGTCTTTCTGATGACTGTACTGTGTATTTTCTAATATTCTTTGAAAACTTTGACATCAGCAGAGAGGCTGAGCCCTGCTGATGAGGAAGGGAGATTTGTTTAGAGACTGATAATGATACTTTAAGGTGCATGCAGTGTGTCTGTGTACTAGGCAGGTGGCATTTAAGTCAGAAGTCACTTTCCTGCTTTAGGACAGGTGCTGGGATGTGGAAGCTGGGGATGCAAAGTTACCGCTCTGTGTTGGATTATTGGCCACCTCATCATGAGTACTTCTACTTCATTAGTGATCTCTGATATGACTGCTGGATAGTCTTCTTGCAGTAACTTCCTTTAAAACTACGGTGGTTTGTGGTGAAGAAAATTTATTTTCAAATTGTATTATTGCTTTTAACTGGTCTCAGAGATCTGGGCTGTCTTGATATAGGCCAGTGCTTAACTAAGCAAAGTGTTATGTCAGAATGTGATTACTATTCCATTATTTCTTCATCCTTCAATTTTGCTTTAATTTGCTCTTAAATTTGCAAGTACCTAATGTTTTTAAGAGTGTTATATATATCATTTTCCCCTAATTTTAAAACCCAAATACTTTAACAAGCTGCTCAACATGAAGAAGGGAATGGTTTGCATCAGTTTATGAAAGAATACCCTGTTCCCAGGTTGGGTGGGTGCCATGTCAATAGCTTTATTATGTATGACAAACACAATACTAAGAAAACTTATTAGAAACTGAAGTCTTAAATGCTTGGGAGATTATAATGTGTTCTGACTTCAAAATTTTAAGTTAAATTCCACTACTATTTTCTAAGACTATTTTCTGCAGTCTACTTTCTGTAGTCATAGAAAATAGTAGTGAAAGCTATAGAAAGCTATAGAAATGGAGAGGTGGGTGAGAATTTATTAAGGTGCCTTCAAACATATAAACTAGAAATAGATTCAGTTATATCAAAGATAGGCCTAGATGTGGACGGAATAGTGAATGTAGTTGCTGCTGCTACTCTTTCAACATGGATCTGTCTGGTTAATTGATACTAGTCATTCTCTACTGCTATTTTTATAGCATTCATCACATTTTAATTTTTGTGGCCATCTCCTCCCGGGCTTTGAGCAGCCAAGAATAAGGTTAGTTCATCTTTGTATCTCTTGCATCTAGCATGGTGCCTGGCACATAGAAAGCATTCAATAAATACTGTACTGATTGAATGAAACATTTTTTACAAATGTGTTTGAACCAAAGGCAGCCTATTGTTAACCTTGGTGAGCCTTGGAAGGCTTTTTGCTTGTGGTGATGTAGCAACTGAAATATTTGGTAAAAAGTGAAAACACCTTCAAATGATTTATCTCTTTCTGATCTTTATTAAGACAGCAGCGCTGTATCCACACCTTCCTAATGGTGTGTAGTCACTTCTTGCAAGTGCTTGCCATGCTTGTGTCCTTAAAATGTTTCACAATTCTGGCATTGAGAAGCCAGAGTGAAGTGAAGGTGTTGTTCCCCATACACCCCGCATTCTCCCAGCTCTGCACCTTGGCTCAGGTTTTCCCCTTTAGCTAGAATGCCCTTCCTCCCTGGCTTTGGCTGTGTCTTAAAGGATTACTCACTGTACCCACCCTTCTAGGCTGAGCTCATAGCTAACATATGTAATCTAACATTTGAATCAGTCGAGAAAACTCTTATTTTCCTGCTCTATACACCCACTATAGTTGGTTTGCAGTTGTCTGTGGAGTTTGTTTTATATAGTGCCTGTTGGGCTAGGGCTGCACTATAGCTAGCGTCTGTAAGACCATTCCAGTTTAAGAGCATGCAGGGTGGGGACAGTGAGATGAGACTGTCTGTATCAGCTTATGGCTTTTCAGTTTATGGCAGTTAAACTGAGCCTTAATTTTCCCATAAGCAAAATGGGAACTGAGTATGACTAAGTAGGGAAATGTATATAATGCCTAGGAATGGCTTTTGCTAGGTGCCTAATAAGTAGTGTTTCCTTTTCTTCTCTTTGTTTCAAATGGTGTAAAAGAAGCCTTGTTTTGAAACCAAGAGTTGCTAATCTGACCAAATTTCATGAAAGGATATTGATCACAACATATTTGTCATCAGAGTTTGGTAACACCTGACTAATTTTCTGTATTGCTTTGGGATTTATTTAAGCATGTGAGACTGATATTATCTAAGGTTTTAGTTGACAAAAGATGGATAGCCTGTGAGGTCGAAATTATGAGAGCAAACGACTTTGGAAAATTTCTGCCATGGCGTATTTCATACATTTCAGCTTGGTGTCCAGGGTTTTCCTGAGCAGAGGAGTTTGTGATATACGAGCTCATAAATATCCTTGCCTGTGCTCTCTTCCAGAAGGGAAAGCCAGATCTCCAGGGATGCTCACTGTTGGGGAGACAACGAGAGGAGCTTCTTGTTTGAATATCTTTGTTCACAGCAGAGATCATATTTGAAGTTCTTCTCTTCAGCAAAAAGAGCAGAATGGAAAGTGGTTTAATATTCCTGTCGTTAGGGTTTCCACTCTGTGTGGGGTCATGAGAGTCATAGTCTTTATTCTGGATTCTGAAATGATGGTTTGTTTTACTTTTAAAAATGCATCTCACAGGGAAATAGAGAATTGTTCCTGTGAACTTCCTGGCTGCTATACTCAACACAGTTGCAGTGGCAGTTTTTAAAAGGAAATTAAAATGCAGTAATGCTTTAAATGTACTGCTTTAAGAAACTCGATAACTCTTGATTAGTCAGCATAGCAAACAGCAAAGCAGAACTTTTTTTTTTCTTCTCTTTTTGAGATAAGATCTCCTTCAGCCCAGGCTGGAGTGCAGTGGCACAGTCACGGCTCACTGCAGCCAGGCTTGATAGATCCGGCCTCCTCAGCCTCCTGAGGAGGCTGGAACTACAAGCAGGCACCATCACACCCAGCTAATTTTTGTATTTTTTGTAGAGATGGGGTTTCACCGTGTTGGCCAGGCTGGTCTTGAACTTCTGGGTTGAAGTGATTTGCCCACCTCAGCCTCCCAAAGTGCTGGGATTACAGGAGTGAGCCACTGTGCCTGGCCTAGAATCTTTATATACCAGTTTTAACCATTTTGTTTCACTTTTTGAAGCACTTAATAGGAGGTAAATATACTTATGAAAGTTACATACTTAATAGAAACACACAATAATGGTACACAAAGAAGCAACTCACTCGTAGATTGTGCTCCATTTTTGTGGGGAAGTTTTTGTGTCAGCCAATTACATTTGCTTCTGTGGTAGATTTCTCTTCATTGGGTCAAAGGAGAGGTGTCATTAAGGAAAGCACACGTCTTTGTTTCCTCTGGGTGTTCTGATGTGAGAGAGCCTGGATTCTTCAGTGCTTCCTGGTGAGAAAAGCAGAACTTAAGAAGGGCTGAGAGAGGGTCCACTTGCCTCCACAGAGCTCCTGATGCTAATAGAGGCCAAAGAGTCACTTTCGGCTCCAACTTTTAACTGCATTATTAGGGCTCTTAATGTATTCTAGACTTGAACTTTGCCACGAGATTAGGTCTCAAGTGGTCTCACCATACACACCAGCACCAAGAAAGGAAACGATGTGAGGTGATAGATAATGTTAATTAGCTTGATGGTGGTAATCATTTCACAATATAAACTTGTATCAAAAAATCACATATACCTTTAACATATATAATTTTTGTCAGTCATACCTCAATAAAGCTGGGGAAAATAGAAGTGTGTCCATAACATTCAATAAATAATACAGTCATGAGCCACATAACGTTTCCGTCAAAAACAGGCAACAGTGGTCCCACAAGATGATAATAGAGCTGAGAATTCCTATCATCCAGTGACATTATAACTGCCTTAATATCATAGTGCAGTGCATTACCCACGTGTTTGTAGTGATGTCGGTGTAAACAAACCTGTGCTACAAATGCCGAGCTCATGCAATTATGTTCAGTACATAAAATACTTGATAATAAACGACTAAGTTACTGGCTTAACAAAATAGGAATATGGTGAGGGAGAGACCAGTAAATAGGGCAGAGAGAGAGGTAATAATAGTTTTAATTTCTGGGAGAGATGCTGATGTTAAATTTACCTCCCTTGGAAACCCTGGAAGGAGGATAAAGCAAGAGGGTTCTGGGAATCTAGTGGAAACTTTGTAGGTGGAGACACTTAGGTTAATCCTTTTTTTTTGTAGTTTAGGGGGCAATAGTGTATTAGGCTCTAACTTTGGGTTTTGTGATTTCCTTTTATAAGATAAATTTAGTTTTCTTTTTTGGAGTTTGTTTATTGTAATGATAATTGTCTTCATGCAGCATGTTGCAAGCTTAAAATGTTCCATAAGAGTAACCTGGCATGGTGGTGCACGCCTATAGTCCTAGCTTCTAGGGAGGCTGAGGTGGGATGATTGCTTGAGCACAGGAGTTCAAGACCAGCCTGGGCAACATAATAAGACCCTGTCTCAAAACAAAAAAACAAAAAATATTTCATAAAAGATAGCTGCTATTAATAATGGTATAATAATGTCTTACTGTTATATATCCAGAATGGTTATAGCAAACTTGGTGCTCTTTGAAAATTACCACAACAGTTAACCTTGGAAACCAAAGAAAGCCATTGAGGAAATCCTAGCCACCCCCAAACTTAGAGAAAATAAGTTAAGGCATTTATTTAATCTTTAAGGGTGTTATTTATGGTGGAGAAATGAGCAGAAGTCATCGTCAGTTTGATCATTAGCATCTGTTTTATTTAGAGAATTTTGACATCATAAACTAGGAATTTGTAAAACTGTGTGTGCATATTTTTCTACATCTGGGTAGCTACATATGTTGTACAGATCTCATCTCTTACATTTCTAGAGTTGAACTGTAGGAACTATGTCTGGTAAAAATCTCACTCTTGGCTCACATGCATTTGGAATTACCCTTTCATATAATAACAAAATAGGGTATTGATTTCTGTTTTTCTGAATGCTTACCTTGTGTATATTAATCTTTTAAAATTTTCATAGCACCTCTGCAAAGTAGGCATTTTATCTTTATTTTCCAGGTGAGGAAACTGATTCTGAGGAGTAAAATAATTTGCTCAAAGTTTTGTGATAGTGGCAGTACTCAGGTTGGAACCAAGGATTGGTTTGGCTGACTCCAAAGTCCATTTTCTCTTTATTACTTAAGGTTGTACTTACACATTTTCCTGAATTTATTTTTATCACGACTTGTCCTCACTCTAGAGTCTGCATTATCAGCCCCTGTGGTCCAGCAGAAGTTTGGGATGTTGAGGTAGGGCTTGGGCATTGAGGTGTAGCCATCAGTATTGCTGGCCAGGATAGGGGCCAGGCCATGGAATGACTGTGGGTAGAACTCAGCTGGTGGGGAGGTATGGTCCATTTGATGGCTGACGTTAGTGAGAGGGCAGGAGAGTCCTCTTGATCAGTGACTAGTTTCCCAGGACAGAAGCAAAGCCTTCCCTCAGGCTTCCTGAATGAAAGAGCATCCTTCAAACATCCTGCTGAAAGGTGGACTAGCTTCTCCTCGGTTCAGTGGAGGCAGCCTGCCTGGGTCCCTTGAGTGCTCTTTCATCCTGGGGCATCTTGGGATTTAGGAAGCTTGTATCTGAATTTTGGAATGCAAGGGCTTCTGGTGGGGGCCAGTATATTTTCCACTAAGATTGGCCTTCCCTGGTCCAGAGCCTGCACACCTTTCTAAAATCTCTTTTTCAAACTCTCTGCTGCTTCATTAAAGTAAGAAAACATAGCTACACTCTAGATTTGGTTTCTTGTTTCTTCAGTGACATTTTGTCTCCTCATCCTAACACAATTATCAACTAACCTAGTAAACTACTCCATGTTAGTGTAGCTAATATCCATAAATGTATTAGAGGAAGAATTCTTTTTTAGCAGGAAACTCCAAGGCCATGCTCCCTATCTTTGTCTAACTCCTTGGTGACTTTAGCAATGAGAATTTTAATCCAGAGGCTCCAGGGAGACACCCGCCCCACAAAGTGTGGGATTGCTCCTGTATTCTGTTAATGCCTATTTGTTAAAAGAGTTAACAGTGACCCTTGAACCATGAAGCAACTCTTTTTGGTGCTAAAAGCACACAAGTGCCCAAGAATGCAGCAGCATCGAAACTGGAGATGAAGTGATTTGTTCTTGACATCAGTTGGCAGGTACATTCTCTTACAGAGAGTAAAGATGAAATAGAATCCCATTCATAGAAGACAGTTTGTAGGGAGGGAGGCTGGGGATGGGAAAATGAGCTCAGGCTCAGAGGCCTTTTTTACGTCTTAGTGTTCTCACAAATATGCTTCCAATAAAAACAATTTGAAAGGCAAAATATGAAATTCTTCCATTTAGGAGCACCTTGCTGAGATCTATGGTGGTGGTTTAAACTGTGATGTGATTAGAACCATGCCCTATGAGTGTGTAATATGTTGTCGACCAGATGGTCATATAATGCTCACTGGTCCTGGTGAGTTTGAATTAGGGAGCTGGGGAAATCTTGGCTGAGAAAAGGTAGGATAAGGCAAAAGTATGTCTGCTTGAGGGGCAAAGTTGCATTCAACTAATTTGGTTTCAGCAAAAGTTTGCCACAGAAATCTGTCAGTGTGTATTGTTTTTTACTATTAATTGGGCTTTTAGTCACGTGCTTTGTGGTTTGTTCATGAAGCTTTTATTTAAATGACTTATGAGAACTATCAAAATGTTTGCTCTGAAGGCCTAAATTATGTTCTTATGCCGTGGATTTTTTTCAGATGATCAACTTACCCATGTGAAAATGCTTGAGCAGGTTGGCTGCCAAATTGTAACGAAAGGCTGTCAGCAGTGCCTTGATTTATCTTTCTTTCACCTCTCCTGGATATGCTGTCTGCTTCGTAAGTCTAAGTGGGATATACTCAGTCCTGCAGACAACATCTGGATATGGATATGCTGTCTGCTTCGTAAGTCTAAGTGGGATATACTCAGTCCTGCAGACAACATCTGTGCTTCGGCATCAGGTTCCCTGCCTTTCTTGGGAGCTTTAAAAATAACAGTATCAGGAAAGATTCCATAGTTGGTGACAATAGAATATAGGTTAGTTTTGGGCAAACGAGAAAATGAGCTTGTCTTTCTCCTAGCATACCCTGCTGAGATTTATTCCCAGCACCATCAAGGGGGCTATTGTAGAATGCAATCCCCAGTCCTCTCAGTGAAAGGGGAGAATTACAAAGTAGAGTCTTATCCTTTCACTGTAATCCTGGGTGCACACTTGGATTCCTTATCTGTAAGTGGGAGTGTGGTCCAGACCTCATTCAATGTAAAGCTCTTATAAAGACCCTGATTTTTTTAAGGGAATCTCTGCTGTTGCCACTTGTGTTGTCATCTTCTCTCTGAGAATGTTTTACCATAGCAGTTAATAAGTTATGTGATTTTAATTACCTCTTCACTTGGAGGAGTCAGTGCCTGTGGTAAGTTGTTTGACCATTCATTAACTCGTTCAACAAACTCTAGGCTTTAGCTGACCACTTTTTCATTAGCGGCTTTCTTTGCTTGTTATTTTACTTTGATTTTCATGCTTTTCACCTTATATATGTCTATCCGTTTTCCCTCTAGGACTTTCATGACCCTACTTTTTCAGCAATTCATTGTCTGTCTGATTTGATGTTATTGCTTTGAAGCCTGGAGATTTCTTACACGGAGGTGTTTTTCATTGACCTGGATAAACTCAGAAACAAGTTATTGCTGTCTTTTGGCATCCCCCCTCCCCATTTATGTGTTATTCACCATAGTCTTATTAAATATGTTAAGTAGTGATGCTGGAAGGATTAGATTCTGCTTTCAAAATGTTTTTAATTTCTCTCAACAAAGGTAGAGAAAACCTTTGTTGCTTTAGGAGTCTAGGAGACTCCCCTGGGCAAAGTTTGCTGTTGTTTCTTCCCAGATTCCCCTCCCCCTTCACCATTCCTCCAAGAATCTTGAGGAACAATGATTTAAAAGAAAAGGGTCATGAGGGAGGACTGGCTCATAGATATTTTATGAAAAAGTGTGGCTTGTCTTGGGGTTAAACCATTCCTGGAAAGTAGGAATGAGCTCTTCATTGCTTTGTAGGCAATCACAGTATATAAATACTGTAGAATATCTGGGTTAAAAACCAAAGCCGAAGCTGTTATCTATAGTGTGCTGTTGCCAACCTCCCAGTAAAGTTTTAGTGTAACAGACCACACTGTGGCTGATAATGATAATTTTGTGTTATCCCTATTGGACGAGTGGCTAGCCTGTTTCCACAGTAGACAGATGCTTTTCTTAATGACAGACACCAGCCCAGGGCCTTGCTTTGTAGTAGGCCTTTGATAAATGTTAGTTAGATTTAATTGCTTGCTGACTTGTTGAGTACTGAGTGTGATTAGATTAAGCCTAATACGTTGTAATTAAGAACTATCAGTCACAAAACAAATTTAATTTTTTTCTAAAAATATATGAAATATAAAAGTTATAAAATAATTATGACTTATCAAGGGGAAAATTGTGACTTATTATACTTCATTCAGTAGCTGAAGTTCAGTTCATTTCTACATTTGAATTTGAACCCCATGTCTGGTTGTTTTTTAAATGTGTGTGTGTGTGTGTTTTTTGATGGGAATTGGAGTTGGGGTCTCTCTCTGTCATACGGGCCAGAGTGCAATAGTGCAATAATAGCTCACTGCAGCCTCAAACTTTTGGACTCAAGCCATCCTCCTGTCTCAGCCTCCTGAGTAGCTAGGGCTACAGGCATGTTTCATCATACCTGGCTAAATTTTTTTTTAAAGATTTTTTTTTGTAGAAGTGGGGTCTCACTATGTTTCCCAGGCTGGTCTTGATCTCCTGGGCTCACACAATCCTCCTGACTTGACCTACCGAAACACTGGGATTACAGGTGTGGTCCACTGTGCTTGGCTGCACATTTTCTTTCAACAGTTTTTTCTGTCCTTTGTTGAAAGGCTTCATTGTCCTGCTGATAATTAGGCTATTATAATAAGAATTAGGAAGATTCTTCTTTATCACCTGTTCTTAGATGACAAAGATTCTTAGAAATTCTTGCTGTGTTTATTTTGTACTTCCTGGTAATGTAGTTTAGATCTGAAAATACATAATTGAAGTTAGCTCTTACAGAGGAGGAAAATACTTGTATACTAAGGATCAGTTTAAATGACTCAAGATAAGCAATCAAAGAAGTGTTATCTTTACCATTGTATTAGTCTGTTCTCACACTGCTAATAAAGACATACGTTAGACTGGGTATTTATAAAGTAAAAAGGTTTAATTGACTCACAGTTCAGCATGGCTGGGGAGGCCTCAGGAAATTTACAATCATGGTGGAAGGGGAAGCAAACATGTCCTTCTTCATAATAGCGGCAGCAAGGAGAAGTATGATCTGAGTGGGAGAAAAGCCCCTTACAAAACCATCAGATCTCGTGAGAACTCACTGTCTTGAGAACAGCATGAGCCTAACTGCCCCCATGATTCAATTACCTTTTACCAAGTCCCTCCCATGACATGTGGGAATTATGGAAACTACAATTCAAGATGAGATTTGGGTGGGGACACAGCCAAACCATATCAACCATATTCTGCCTAAATTAGACATCTATCTCTAATCACAGCTTAATTATTCAAGTGCCCACAGATTCTTCTTTTAATTGGTGATTTTCTAATACCATTGCAGGACCTTCTGATTGATAGTTTGTGCACAAGTTTTCAAAATAAGTTAGTGTCTCTTTTTTAAGAGAAATTAGTCAACTACAGTGACATTAGAACCAGTGATTAAAAATTACTGAAGTCACATTTGTGGATGTCTATGCCTGTCTACTTTTTGTTTATAGAACTCATGACTATTTAAATGAAAACAGTCACCTCAGTCCTCACTAAAAACAATGATTGTTAAAAATATAAAATTTAAGGTGGCTAGCAGAATGAGGCAGTAAATACCAGAGAAATGGAGTCATGAGTAAAAGTATTAATGTTCATGGCTTCTTTTTGATTAAAGTCTAAATGTTGTTTTTCATTTCAGACTTAACAGGGAGGATGCTGCAAATGAAGGGAGCATTTTTTTCTATAAAGGCCCACACAGTGTCTTATGGTTTCTTAGTACATTTGGGCTGCTGTACGGTAACAGAATACTATAAATTAGGTAGCTTCTAAAGAACAGAAACTTATTTCTCATGGTTCTGGAGACTGGGAAGTCCAAGATCAAGGCATCAGCAGATTCAGTGTTTGAGGGAGGACCTGCCTCCGGTTCAGAGACAGCCATCCTTTTGCTGTATCTTCACATGGCAGAAAGGATAAGTAAGCTCTCTGGGACCTCTGTTTTAGGGGCACTAATCCCATTTATGAGGGCCCCACCTTCATTATCTAATCACCTCCCAGGAGCCCCATCTCCTAAAACCATTACATTTGGGGGTGAGGTTTTGACCTATGAATTTTGAGGAGACACATTCAGTTGATGGCAGAGGGAGATACTTGGTCTTCAGATACTTAGATTTTTAACTCTGAATTCTTGAGTACCTTTTAGAGATAAGGACTGATTTAGACTGGAGTCGTTGGGCCCAGCGCCACTCGAAGTAGTGGAGAGAGCGCGGGACTAGATCGCAGAGCTCTGGACGTGCATCCCAGCTGGCGCGATGGGCGGAGAGCAGGAGGAGGAGCGGTTCGAGGGCATGTTGCTGGCCATGGCTCAGCAGCACGAGGGCGGCGTGCAGGAGCTTGTGAACGCCTTCTTCAGCTTCCTTCGATGCAAAACAGACTTTTTCATTGGAGGAGAAGAGGGGATGGCAGAGAAGCTTATCATACAGATTTTCAGCAACCACAATCAGCTGGCACAGAAGGCCCGGTGGGAGAAGAGAGTCCGGCAAGAGGCTGAGCGGCGGGATAAGGTGGAGCGGGTGGCCAGGCTGGCCAAGGAAGCCAAGTCAGAGGCCTCGGGGCCCCAGATCAAGGAGCTAACTGATGAAGAGGCAGAGAAGCTGCAGCTACAGACTTACCAGAAAAAGGATGCAGAGAATCATGAGGCCCAGCTCAAGAACAGCAGCCTTGACTCCCCAGGGAAGCAGGAGACTGAGAAAGACGAAGAGGAGGAATATGAGAAGGACAAAGGAAAACTGAAGCCCAACCTAGGCGACGGGGCAGACCTGCCCAATTACCGCTGGACCCAGACCCTGTTGGAGCTGGACCTGGTGGTCCCTTTCCATGTGAACTTCTGGCTGAAAGGAAAGGACGTGGTGGTGGACGTCCAGTGGTGGCACCTCCGGGTGGGGCTCAAGGGGCAGCCAGCGATCATCGATGGGGAGCTCTACAACGAAGTGAACGTGGAGGAGAGCTCATGGCTCACTGAGGACGGCAAGGTGGTGACTCTGCATCTTGAGAATATCAATAAGATGGAGTGGTGGAGCCGCTCGGTGTCCAGTGACCTTGAGATCAATACCAAGAATATTAACCCTGAGAATTCCCAGCTCTCAGACCTGGACAGTGAGACCCGCAGCATTGTGGAAAGGATGATGTATGACCAGAGAGAGAAGTCCATGGGGTTGTCAACCCCAGACGAACAGAAGAAACAGGAGATTCTGAAGAAGTTCGTGGATCAGCATCTGGAGATGGATTTTTCTAAGGCCAAATTCAACTGGCCCCTGTTTTTACCTCCTTGAACTCTTGGGGCTGAGCTGCAACCATCCAACTTTTTTTCCCACTCTTCTCTGGCCCCTGTGGGCCTCAAGGATTGGGGCAGGCATGGGACTGGCCCAGCACACAGGTCCCAGGGCATCAGGAGAAAGGCTGGGATTTGGGGTCTTGTCTTCCCCACTTGGCCTACTGTTAACACATTAAAGCGATTTGCTTAGCAAAACAAGAAACAAGGACTGATTTATTTCCTCATTTGTGATGCCAAATTGTAAAGATTAAGGTAATTGTTCTGTTAAGGTATGAAAATACACAGCTTCTAAGAGACAGAGGCAGATAGGATATTGGCAACCTTCACACCCTAGTTTGAAAGGTACTGGCCTTTCTTGGCTGTGCTGAGGCATGAATAAATACCTCACTATTGTGGTTACAATAGTAATCATACTTGTGTTTTATTTCTTCAATTACCATCTGTTGTTGCAACTTTTAGCTAAAGCACAGCTTTGCAGACTTCCACCTTAAGTCATAGCACTGTGTCTTGGTGAATTGATTATAGAGGTGGAAGTTAGTATATTAAATTTGATTCAGTCACATATGCCTTTTGGGTGACTTTGAATCCTCAAAGGATGACTTAGAGAATGCCAAATAAACACCCTGGCAACTGGTAATGACCTTCTTGGAGATTCTGACAGATTGAGGTTTCACAACAAACACAGATAAAAGACAGTTTTTCAGAAAACAATGGCAAAGGAACTGAGTAAGTAAAGCATAACTGAAAGCAGTAGAGGTAGTTGAGTGGAAATGCATAGAGAGCTGGGAGGAGTGGAGTTCACCAGCAAATGTATCTTGTGTATCTGGCTGGGAGGTGTAATTGGGATGGAGAAAGGAAAGGCAGCATGCAGGAAGGCATGTGATAGGAGTAGAGCTGTGTGCCAGGGTGGCAAGTTGACTCTCTTGGATGGTACTAAGAGTTTGTCTTACTGTAGTTAGAGTTAGTTTTTGTTCTGAATGAGACACTGACTTTCCCTTATTTCCCGATAGGGGTTTTGAATATAGTGACTTGAAGCAAGAACAGTTATTGGAACTATGGTATCAGATTTCCTGAAGGTAACATTATTCATTAAATAATAATGTTGCTCTTTAAGCCCTTAAAATTGGCCTTTTTCTAGACTCCTAAACTCTTTATGTTCCTAATGAAATAACGCTGGCTAGAGCCCTTACCAAACTCTGACCAGAAACAGTGAATTAAAAGATACAGAAGACTGGGAGCTAGAAATTGATATTTTTTTTTCAAACCCATATTGTCTCCAAAACATCTACCTTAGGATCTATTCGCATCCTTAACCTTACCATCCCCTTGATTCATTTGCAAGATGGCCACCCTCCTTGCTATTTACAGTCATTCATTCTTTAATTTCAAATTTTTGTGCTATTTTCATATTGTTTAAATGAGATTCACCTACCCAACATGGTAGCTATTTGCCTAATATCTTCGTTGTACCTAAACATTGTGGAAAGTGGTTTCTTTTATAAATTTAAAATGTTTGGCTTTTCAAACCCCTGTTTTCTCATCTTCCTTTGTCAGAGTTCTGTTTGAGGTGACCAAAGCCACTTGGATCCTGATTTAGTGGATGATTTTGGTGAAATTAAGACTTTGAGATAGACTTTTCTCTCCCCCAACTCACCACAGTGGGAATGCATTTTTCATCTTTTCTGTGGGGTGATTTGGAGAATGACTGAGATGGTTATTCCTTTTTTCCTCCTGTTTCAGTCTGTTTTGTGCTACAGTGACAGAATACTTGAGACTGGGTAATTTATAAGGAACAGAATTTTATTTCTCACCATTCTGGAGGTGAGTGGGACGTCCACGATTGAGGTGCCAGCATTTGGTCTGGTGAGGGCCTTCTTGCCGCATCCTTATCTGGCAGAAGGCGTAAGGGCAAGTCGTCCAAATGTGGAGTGAAGCCTCTTTTATAAGAGCCCTAATCCCATTGAGAGGGAGAAGCCATCATGGCTTAATCACCTTGAAAGGCTCCACTTGTAAATACCATCACTTTGGCAACACCTAAATTTTGGAAGGGACACATTCAAACCGTAACACCCCCTCTCACCTATTGTCTGCCCTCCTTTTGGGAGTGGGCGGTGGTGCTGACCGAAAGATGGATCCTCCAGGCTTCCTTGCCCTCTGGCTTCTAACTGGATTGGCCAAGGGGGAACTTGAGGAGAACTAAGAGTGGGAGGGGAGAGAGCTGCCAGTCGCCACATCTCTGCTCTCTGCTGCAGTTTTGTCAGTGGCTAGGTCCCACCAGGAAACCACTCTTGCCTGGTGGGTCCTCTTTCAGGCCTCCAGCAGGTTACTTTCCTGTCCTTGATGCTTCGAGTCACTTTCTACCTGGATGCCCCTGTGGTACTCTTCACCCTTCCCTCATCTTTGTAAATAGTCCTTTGATCAGATGTCTTCATTGGAACTGTGTGAGTTGCCTCTATGTAGTACATGTAAGACACTGTTGATTAAAAGTACAGGTAAGACACTGTGGTGTCAACACTTTCACATGAGGAAACACATAGCACATTAAATGTGTGTGATTATAAGATACGTCTTAATTTCAGATACATTAATACTTAGAAACAACACCCATGACTCTCAAAACAGAGGGAAACCTATGAAATTGCTACTGGTTTTTCATTGTATTAAAGATACCATAATAAATATCTTTGTTTATAAACTTGCCTATATTTGAGGTTATATCCGTAGGATAGGTGAGGAGAGTTATAGACATTTTCTAAGACTTGTTTCTCTTTGCCACATTGCATTCTGAAAGGGTCAGACATATTTAGAGTGCCACCTGCAGCTTCTTAGCTCTTGTTTGACTGTCCAATGTGTGTTGACTTTTCCACAGATCTTTCCTGATCTGATAGGCCAAAGAGAGTCTTTCCATTTGGTGGTGAAAGTGAACATTTTCTATTTTTTCTTTTTTTCCTGTATTTTTCTTTTACTTTAAAAAATCTCCTTTGCTATTTATTTATTGGGTCTTACTGTTTTTCATATGCATGAGCTCTTTGTGTAATAGGTCAGGGGTTAGCTAACTTTTTCTATAAAGGACCAGCTAATAGACATTTCAGGCTTTGTGAGCCACACAGCTTCTGTAGGGTGAAAGCAGCCTTAGACAATAGGCAACTAATGAGGATGGCTGTGCTCCCATATGGACACTGAGATGTAAATATTATATAGCTTTTATATGCCCTGGAGTATCATTCCTCTTTATTTTTTTCAACCATTTAAAAATGTAAAAACCATTCTTAGCTCACGGGCTGTAGAAGAACAGGCGGTGGGCTGGATTTGATTAGTGGGCCATAGTTTGCTGACCCTTGTAATAGATGATAACTCATTTAATCTGTTTTGACTATTTTCCTCACTTCCTTTTTTAGATAAGTTTTTTAGGCCTACAGAAGTTTAAATTTCTTACAACATCAAATTTTAAATTTCTGGCCATTTTTGTCATGATTCTGAAAGTTAGAATGTTCTTACTAACGATCATATCCAAAAATACACGACTTAATTTTAGCTTTAGAGACATGTTTTTTAAAGCATTCGCCTTTATTCATGTGGAATTTATTTGCGTATAGTGTGATTTGGAAGTCTAAATTTAATTTTTTTGCAAGCAGCAAACCAATTGTGGGTTGTTTTTGAATCCCCCTGGTTAGTACTGGGTTCACTAACTGTGCTTTGGGTACCTTTGATCCTAGATTTACAGCATGATAATTTTCCCAGTTTTCATTTATGTTCAAGAAGTATGGTACCAACCTGTGACATGAGTTCCTCTTAGTTCTTCTTGGCTCATCTGTTTCCATGTGAGCTGGCATCCACAGGAAATTCAGAACTCTTATAGGCATAATATTAATAGATACATGTGGAAAGAGTTGTTCTCTGAAAAAAAAGTTTGAGTTTTTTTTTGAGACAGAGTCTTGCTATGCCCAGGCTGGAGTGCAGTGGTGCGATCTCGGCTCACTGCAAGGTCAGCCTCCCGGGTTCATGCCATTCTCCTGCCTCAGCCTCCCGGGAAGCTGGGACTACAGGCGCCCGCCACCTCACCCAGATAATTTTTTTGTATTTTTAGTAGAGATGGGGTTTCACTGTGTTAGTCAGGCTGTTGTCTCTCTCTTGTGCCCTCATGATCCACCCGCCTTGGCCTCCCAAAGTGCTGGGATTACAGGCGTGAGCCACTGCGCCCAACCTTTTTTTTTTTTTTTTAAATGAAGAATGACAACTTGATCTCCCACACTAGGAAAGAAATGTGCAATTAATAGTTTATATTACACAACATTAACTGTTGGTTTTTTTTTTTTTTTGGCCTTTGGAAGACATACTCAAATTTGTGATAAGTAAAATGACTTGCTTATCACAGGTTACGATATAAGACTGGACAAGAATGATCTTTTATTTCTAGCCTTTTAGGTTGTTGAAGTGACCTAAAATGTAATTTGAGGATAAGCAAAACCCTGATCTGCTGAAAATTACAAAACCAAATTTGCAGGAATGGCTTTCTTGCTCCGAGACTGAAAAATTGGTCTGCTCCCAATTCAGTTGACTGTAAAGAATAGATAGCATGCTTTTATTTTCTGACAGCACTGACAGTTATTCCTGCTGAACCAGGAATGCTGTTAGAGTGTCAAGGATGGATTTGCCTTAACTCATTTTTCCACAAAGCTGTAAATTAAAAAAAAATCTGTTAACATTTCTTTGTAATTCTTTGGTTCACAGTAGACAGTCCCGCTGCAGAAGTCCTGCTCCGGTCAGCCCGTATTTCCAGTGAGAGTGTTCTTTCAGAATTGGAAATGTCTGTATGTTCAACTGGGTTGCCATGGTGCTGTGGGACATGAGGTGGCAAACCCCACACAAGAGTTAAAGAGATGAGTAGTGCTTAGGGTACAGATTACAGAAAGTACAACTTGCCATCAAGTTCTAGGCAAGAGATAGAACCAAATGTCTTAATCTGAAGAGGAAAATCTTCATTCCAAGGGACATTGGGTTTCGATGAGATTCATTGCTAGATTATGCCCCAGATGGCCTGTTAGCTTTTTTAGGATACTTGTTCCCATTTTACGTCTCCACAATGATTCTCAGCTACTATCTGGACCAGTCCCTTAAAATTAAAAGTTAAATTAGTTGTGATGTGATTTGAAATTTGAAACCTATGTTTTTGTTTAGCTAGACTACAATGGTACACTTAGAATTTTTGTTCAACTTCCCCACCCAGTATGAATTTGGAGAAAAATAGGAATGACTAAAAAAATCAGCCGGCTCACATGAAATTGAGAGGACAGTTTGGAAATCTCCTTGAATTTCTTTTTGTAAGCCAAATTTATTTTTATAAGCCTTTAACGGAAGACAGTTTGTTCTTTGGATAATTGGCTCAGGCTTTATCCTCCTCTTTCAAATATGCTTCAACCAAAGACCCAACTGTGAGATGAATTGGATAAATGAAGTTGGGAAGTGTGTGTGTAGGGGGAGGGGGAAGGCAAAACAGTCATGTGGAATCTTTTGTTTTGTTTTTAAAATAATTCTTAAGAGCTGCTGTCTTTCGACAGAGTCAGAAAGTCCTTGCTTAAGTGTATTTGTCACTTATAGAGAGTGAATGGGATTCTGAAGTCTTTAATGTGGTTCTGTAAATGTAAGCCTTGTTGTTTAATCATGGCATTTCTGCAAAAATGAACTCCTGCACCCACATCCCTCCCCTCTCCTTTCTTTTAGTGTCTTAGAACTGAGCTAAGCATTTGAACAGTCGTTGCTAAGTGTTTCCACATTGGGGGAACTAGAAGGACTTGGCTGGATAGAATTCTGATTTTCATGGGAGGGAATTAGTTTTCCGTTTTCTGCCTTAGAAGTCATATAGTATACTTGCTATTTGGGCTGAACTGACTTGAAAAGTCAAGTAGGAATGAGTCTAGCTACTAAATTTAGAGAACTGACTCGTAATTTCTTGATCTAATACAGTGGGCAGTCTTGTCATTGCCAGTTCTTTATTTCAATGTTTGCCAAACCTAGAATGAAATCCAAGGCTGCTGCTTAACAATCTATAGCTCTGGTAGTTCATTTCTACTTCTCCTGCTCATTTCTGAAGATAACATGTATTCAGAGAGCCTGTGAGGTCCTGGCTTAGATGAGTCCTGCATATCAGGGCAAACTTCCATGCCTCTGGACATCTTTCACATTTCAGACATTGTCTTATTTCTTTTTCTTTTCCAGTTAACAAGTATGTTTTTGTTTAAGTCAGGCTTTAATTCTCCCCTCTTTCCCGTCTCCCCTTTGCAAGGGAGATTTAAAATAAGTGGGAAATTACTTTTTGTATAGATGTTCTTTCGTCTTAAATTCATGCTCATGTGACTTTCTACTTGCCATTTGGAGTAACAGTTGTTCAAAGAGCATTACCTAAATTCCATCATTAAAAAAAAACTTATGCCCCCCCCCTCAACCCTTCATCATTATTTTTAAAGCTCTCAAAATGCCTGTCTTGCTGAAAGAATCATAAGACTATGGAAGTGGAATGCACTTGGCATGTTGTTCACTATTCCATGAATTTGTAGGCTAAATATATTATTTCTGTGGCTCACCCAGAAGATGTTGTCATCCTTTAAAATTGCAATTAGCATTATTGTAAAATTGGCCGATGGAGAAAGATCTATTACGGTTATGTGTATTTTGGATTTAATGTTGCTTTACCTAAGGATGTTACGGTTCACCAAATCTTGCTTTGCCTGGGATGTGCGTGGAGGAAAATTGAGAAGAAGTGTTTTTTTTTTTTTTTTTTCATTAATAAATGAAAGAACTTCAGTGTGAAGAATTTTAAAAAGTCACAAGCACAGATGGTTCACCTGGGTATTTTGCAAGGAAACTGGATGAGCATAATGTAGGTGGGGGGGGGGGACTTAGGGAAATTATTAGGATAATTCAGTTCCTTTCCTTTTATCTGTCTGAGCCAGTTAGGAAGAAAAAAATGAGGTTTTTGGATGTCAGAATTACCCCGCTGGAATTGTTCATGTACTTTTCAGAATAAAAAACATCAAAAGAGAGAAATTAAATTTTCTGGTGTGATTTAAGAAAATAAACAAAATGAGACATGCTGGGGAAAGTGATAGGACACTTTCAGGTTGTAAACCTCAGGGAGTTTCCTGGCCAAGGCAGGTGACTTGGAGTTTTCCCTTTTTCTCCTTCTCTCCTCCCTTCTACTTTACTTTTCTCCCTTTCTTCCTCCTTTTTTTTTTTTTCTTTTGTTTGCACACCCAGCAGCATGGACCTTTCCTTCTTTTGGTCCTTCTATCCATCAGGGTCAGGTCTTTCAAGATAAGTGGACACAACACCACTAAATCCGTAAACTTCTGATTTCTATGTCATTCTTCTCTGTGAGCCAGTGTTGTCATTGGTTTAAAAAAAAAATAAAAGCTTCGGCTGGAGGCAGTGGCTCACACCTGTAATCCCAGCACTTTGGGAGACGGAGACAGGCAGATCACCTGAGTTCTGGAGTTCAAGACCAACCTGGTCAACATGGTGAAACCCCATCTCTACTAAAAAATACAAAAACTAGCTGGGCGTGGTGGCAGGTGCCTCTAATCCCAGGTGTGGGAGGCTGAGGCAGGAGAATTGCTTGAACCTGGGAGGTGGAGGTTTTGCAGTGAGCCGAGATTGAGCCGCTATACTCCAGCCTGGGCAACAGAGTGAGACTCCATCTCAAAAAAATAAATAAAAATAAAAGCCTCAGCATATTGTCCTCTGGCCTGCGAACTTGCTGAAGTATTATTCCCTATTATATCCCCCAGGCTATGTTGCTGTCTAGCCTGTGAATAAGGCAAATTCCATGTTATGGAGGTAGTGGGCTGTGTGAAAAGATTTTTTATATGATGAGTTATACAACTTGAGGCTAAGTACCTAATTTGTAAGTCCTCAACTGTAAAATAGGAATGATACCAAGTGCAAGGAGATGTGAGAATTACAAATTCTCCTGTGTAAGATGCTTTATATATTGCTTGGTATACTCGGTAGGTCCTCAAGAAATGCTTGTTTCTTTTCTGCCAGGTCTCTAGTAATTGGAATTTTGGATGACTAAATTAACATTCAGCTCATTTTTTTTTGAGCGATTAACATGTAAGGCTTTTCTAAGTCCTGAGGGAGGTAAAACATGAATGATAGGTAGCATTTGCTTGCACAGGCACTGTTTTAGCCACGTGTACATTTTATCTGGCTTTATCTTCTATACACAGCTATGAGATACGCACCATTATCTCTAGTTTATTGATAAAGAAATAGTATAGAGGATTGATTTATCTGAGACTGCACAGCTAGTAAGTGATACAGTTGACTGAGGCATAAAGAGAGAAACTGATACCATGTAATACAAAGCATAACATGATACTTATTTTTAAAAAGGGTGAACACGACTAGATGATTGAGAGGAGAAGGCAATTGTATTTGGTTTGGGTAGGAAAATTAGGACAGGCTTCAGGGAGAAGATGCCATTTGAGCTGGGCATGGCAGGAATTGAGTGTGTTGTAGAGAGGTAGACATGGGAGCCGAAGAGAGAATGTGGTGGCCATGGAGACAGGAACACTTGGGTGCTGCCCCAGAGCAGCAGACAGCTTCACTGGCTTTCTGAAGAATACTGGGTGTGTGACAGCCAATCCTAGAAGCTGTCCCTGGACCCTGAGCTGTTGCTAGGATCCCAGACCTGAGGTCGGGTTTGGGGGCGAGGCTTCCTCTGCCCAGGGTTGCCACGTGGCAGTGTTGGAGGCTGTACATTGACAGAGAAGTGAAACCAGAAGGCAGGTGACTAATCCAAATAAAAGTTGTGGAGGAGTAGAAGGTGTCAGCACAGGATGAGGGAGGATGTTTGAAATGATGGTTGAAAGGGGGATGCCTAGAGAAGTTTCTGAGCCCCGGATGGTCTCTGCTGTGCCTTTTTAATAGATGCTGGTCCCTCTGGACGTGGGTGAGGAGCAGCTTATTAAGTGTTTTCTTCATAGTATTGAAAGGAAGTAGGAGACAAAAGCCTGGATGGAGAACCTGAGGTGGAGTGTTGTACACATGGAACCTACCTGCCAGTGTCGAGGTGGAGGTGGAAGGATTTGATAGGCTGTCGACAAGTTTTTTTTCTGGGGTTGGGGGTGAAATAGTGACATAATGGGGATTATGCTTGAGGAAGATTGATCTGCTGTTGGTATGGGGATGGATTAGGTCATTTAGACTTTAGGGAGGGCACTTGTGTTGATGCCTTTACACCTTGGTGCAGAATTCATAAGGCTTTGCAATCGATTCAATTGGGAGGCTGGTAAATGAGGAAGCAGTTAAAGATGACCTTAATGTCTTTAATAGTATTTCTGTATGTATTAGATATTTGGGTGAGTTCTATGTGGCAGGCAAATTGCTAGCTATTGGATGAGGAGTGCTGAGCAAAACTATGTGAGTAGATAGGTGGCGAGGAAATAGAATGAGAGTGGCTCTTGGGTTTTGAACCTGGGTCATGGGGAAAGTGGTGTGACATGTACTGAAACAAGACAGGCAGCAGAGGAGTCGACTTAGAAGCCCTGATGATGCATTTTGTTTTGATGAGTTGAGTTGGAGGTTGATCACGGCAAGTGATCAATCATAAAATTAGACGTCTTTGACAGAGATTGGAGATGGCAACAGATAGAAAGTGGGTTGAAAAACAAAGAATATGCCAGGCGCAGTGTCTCATGCCTGTAGTCCCAGCACTTTGGGAGGCTGAGGTGGGCAGATCACTTGAGGTCAGGAATTTAAGAGTAGCCTGGCCAACATGGCTAAACTCTGTCTGATAAAAAATACTGAATGTGGTGGCACACGCCTGTAGTCCCAGCTACTCTGTGGGCTGAGGCAGGAGAATTCCTTGAATCCGGGAGGTGGAGGAGGTTGCAATGAGCTGAGATCACTCCTCTGTACTCCAGCCTGGGTGACAGAGCCAGACTCGGTCTCAAAAAAATAAAAAATAAAAAAAATAAAGAATGCTCTTTTAGAGATTTAAGGGAAGCAGGCAGAAGATACGGCCTTATGAGCAAAGCTTAAATTTTAGGGGGCAGAAGGAAGATGCTGCAAAGAGTGGGGAGGAGGAATCAGTATAACTTGTATTTTTCTACCTACCTGTTTTCTTGTGCAGTTTGTTTCCTTTATGGCTTTAGGACAAGGTTTCTTAACCTTAGCCGTGTTCATGCATTTGGGACCAGATAACTGTTATGTCATAGGTCTGTCTTGTGCTCTGTAGGATGCTGAGCGGCACCCTGGTCCCTGCCCACTGTATGCCGCTGGGTAACAATGAGTAGCACTGCCTCTTCCCAATTATGTCGACCAAAAATGTCTGTAGACTGCTGAATATACCCTGGGGGGCAGTCACCCATAGTTGAGCCCCACTGCTTTAGGGGTAATGATTTTGTAGTTTTCTTTCTTTCTTTTTCCTTCCCACGTGTATCCTGTCCAAACCACAGCCAGGGAGGAATTGGAGGCAGGCAATGCCAACAAAAGGGTTAAACCTTCATTTGGCTGCAAGCGGTTTGTGACTCAGTTCTCAATAAAGTTAAGTGTAGGAAGATGTTGGGAATTATCCTGTGAAACAGTTTCCTGTACTAGGAGAAGTGTGAACTGGTAAGACTGTTTCATTGTAGCTCTCAACAGGCCTGGGCCTGTGACGTGACTGCATTTATGGACATTGGGGTGGGGTGGAGTGGAGGGAATTTTAGCTCTGGAAGTTTGGGGAATTTATCAGTTTCAAAAAGTATTATTTTACAGAAGTCCCTATGTAGTTCTTCAATGCTTTTAGGAGAAGCTATTAATTTAAATGTGTCCTGTCAAAGAAAATAAATGTGTGTCCTAATAAAGGTCCCTGAAAGTTCACGCCGGACATCTCACCCCTCCAAATGAAGTGACACAGGAGGTGTACACAGTCCTAGTGGTTTCTGCATACCCAGCATACTGCCTTTTCACCTGGTAGATGCCCAGGAGTTATGAATTGAAATCCCACCTGTCATTTATGCTTGAAGAATTCTTCCTTTTTGATCTCGAAACGGGAAAGAGAAGTGCTTGGAGGCAAAAAGCTTTAATCTGTGCAAGATATCAAAGTTCATGACTGTGTCAGCGGCATTCCCAGTTTCATTTGAAATCTTTATTTAGAGATTGGCCATGGATTGGGTGTGCTTGTTAGGTCAGTGGAGGGGAGGCTGTTGATTCAGGTTGGGGCTTTTTTCCATTTCTTAGAGTTCTCCAGGTGCTCCTCTCCTGCTTTTGAGCCTCAAGTTCATTTCTGACGGGTGCTTGATGAAGTGGTTATTATAATCAGTTTGGCCTAATACACTATTCATAAAACTTGAAAATTGACCAAAAAGAGAGAGGTGGAGGAAAAACTGAACTATTTTTAGGTAGTTTCAGATGTTGTGTTTAATATTTTAAAAGCCCATAAATGCTAAGGGTTGTCCTCATCTGCAAATAGTGGTGAAACATGAAAATATGAACAGGTGTGCTCTAAGTCAGAGGGCAGGGTGGAGGGGAACCTGCATGAACTATCTTTCCTTAGCAGGCCAGGCACATTCCCTGCTGTTTTTGGGGAGCAGGCTGTAGGATCCTTTCCCTCTTGGAAAAGAGCAGAAAGTGTCTATTGGATCTCTGGTCACTGAATAAAACTGGCCTACCCTCTGAGTGTGGCCCGGCTCTTAACAGGAGCAAATTGAGACCTCAACTGAATTCTGCCTTCAAGATCTTTCTTGATGTTTACTGGTCCAAGAAGACAGGAAAGCGAGGGTAGGAAGGCGCGAGGACAGTTGCTGCCAAAATGAATTTTGCCAGGTTCATTCATCTGCTCTCCCTCGCACACAGCTCTCTCATTCCTTCCTCTTCGACTTTTTTAAAAATAAACTTTTTGTTGTAGTATGGTTTCAGATGCATGGGAAAAATGAGACTATAGTGCAGAGAATTCCCACACACCTTGTATCTAGTTTCCCCCGTTACTATCTTAAGTTAGAATGGTATGTTCATCACACTCAATGAGCCAATAGGGATACCTTAGAAGTAGCTGAAGTCTGTGCTTTCTTCACCTTTCCTTGGTTGATACTTAATGTTCTTTTTCGGTCCCGGCATCCCGTTGCGTCACATTTAGTTGTCGTGGAGCCTCAGGATATTTTTGGTTGTGACAGTGCCCCAGACTTTCCTTGTTTTTGATGACCTCGATAGTTTCTAGGAGTGCTGGTCAGGTGTTTTGTAGGATGCCCCTCAACTGAGATTTGTCTGTTGGTTTTCTGTGGCGATTAAACTGGGGTTGTGGACTTCGAGGGGGAAG
>NW_012115322.1:651397-656804 GCF_000951035.1 Colobus angolensis palliatus | reverse complement strand
TCAAAGAAAATAAATGTGTGTCCTAATAAAGGTCCCTGAAAGTTCACGCCGGACATCTCACCCCTCCAAATGAAGTGACACAGGAGGTGTACACAGTCCTAGTGGTTTCTGCATACCCAGCATACTGCCTTTTCACCTGGTAGATGCCCAGGAGTTATGAATTGAAATCCCACCTGTCATTTATGCTTGAAGAATTCTTCCTTTTTGATCTCGAAACGGGAAAGAGAAGTGCTTGGAGGCAAAAAGCTTTAATCTGTGCAAGATATCAAAGTTCATGACTGTGTCAGCGGCATTCCCAGTTTCATTTGAAATCTTTATTTCGAGATTGGCCATGGATTTGGGTGTGCTTGTTAGGTCAGTGGAGGGGAGGCTGTTGATTCAGGTTGGGGCTTTTTTCCATTTCTTAGAGTTCTCCAGGTGCTCCTCTCCTGCTTTTGAGCCTCAAGTTCATTTCTGACGGGTGCTTGATGAAGTGGTTATTATAATCAGTTTGGCCTAATACACTATTCATAAAACTTGAAAATTGACCAAAAAGAGAGAGGTGGAGGAAAAACTGAACTATTTTTAGGTAGTTTCAGATGTTGTGTTTAATATTTTAAAAGCCCATAAATGCTAAGGGTTGTCCTCATCTGCAAATAGTGGTGAAACATGAAAATATGAACAGGTGTGCTCTAAGTCAGAGGGCAGGGTGGAGGGGAACCTGCATGAACTATCTTTCCTTAGCAGGCCAGGCACATTCCCTGCTGTTTTTGGGGAGCAGGCTGTAGGATCCTTTCCCTCTTGGAAAAGAGCAGAAAGTGTCTATTGGATCTCTGGTCACTGAATAAAACTGGCCTACCCTCTGAGTGTGGCCCGGCTCTTAACAGGAGCAAATTGAGACCTCAACTGAATTCTGCCTTCAAGATCTTTCTTGATGTTTACTGGTCCAAGAAGACAGGAAAGCGAGGGTAGGAAGGTGCGAGGACAGTTGCTGCCAAAATGAATTTTGCCAGGTTCATTCATCTGCTCTCCCTCGCACACAGCTCTCTCATTCCTTCCTCTTCGACTTTTTTAAAAATAAACTTTTTGTTGTAGTATGGTTTCAGATGCATGGGAAAAATGAGACTATAGTGCAGAGAATTCCCACACACCTTGTATCTAGTTTCCCCCGTTACTATCTTAAGTTAGAATGGTATGTTCATCACACTCAATGAGCCAATAGGGATACCTTAGAAGTAGCTGAAGTCTGTGCTTTCTTCACCTTTCCTTGGTTGATACTTAATGTTCTTTTTCGGTCCCGGCATCCCGTTGCGTCACATTTAGTTGTCGTGGAGCCTCAGGATATTTTTGGTTGTGACAGTGCCCCAGACTTTCCTTGTTTTTGATGACCTCGATAGTTTCTAGGAGTGCTGGTCAGGTGTTTTGTAGGATGCCCCTCAACTGAGATTTGTCTGTTGGTTTTCTGTGGCGATTAAACTGGGGTTGTGGACTTCGAGGGGGAAGACGACAGAGGTAAAGTGCCATTTTCATCACATATCACTGTGACTTATCACATGCTGATCCTGAGCACTTGGCGGAGGTAGCGTTTGCCAAGTTTCTCTACTGTAAACTGTTAAAAAAAAAAAAGAAGAAAAAGCCCCACAAAACTGTAAAAACAACAACCAAAAACCCAAACGGCTCTGTCCTCTCCGGAAGGACGTCACTGTGTACAGCGTACACTTGAGGAGTGGGACGTTGAGAGAGGAGGATCTATTTAAGTTATTTGGAATTCTTCTGCCTGGGAGATTTGTCTCTTCTTCCCCATTTACTTATTCAGTCATTTGTATCAGTGTGGACTCATGGATGTTGATTTTATCCTTTGGATTAGAATCTAATAGTGCTTCATTTTGTTTGAATCGTTTCAGCTTTGACCATTGGGAGCTCCTTACTTGGCTTCTGTGTCCCTTTATTGGTATACACTCTTTTTTTTTTTTTTTTAAGTACTTCCTTTCTGGCACTACAGAATAGCTCTTTGACTTTTTATGTGCCTTTGTGATGCTTTCTGCCTGTTGTTGGAGTAGTGACAGATCACATACTTGGTGGCCTGAAAGCAAAGGTTTTGGTCTCAGTTCTGCTGGCCAATTCATGTCACCTTTGTGACCCTGTTGTCTCTAAAATGATTTTTAGCTAACAGAATTGTAAGAAATAAATGTAGGGCTGGGCGCGGTGGCTCACACCTGGAATCCCAGCACTTTGGGATGCTGAGGCGGGTGGATCATGAGGCCAAGAGATTGAGACCATCATGGCCAACATGGTGAAAGCCTCTCTCTACTAAAAATACAAAAATTAATTGGTTATGGTGGTGAGCCCCTGTAGTCCCAGCTTCTTGGGAGGCTGAGGCAGGAGAATCACTTGAACCCAGGAGGCGGAGGTTACAGTGAGCTGAGATCACGCCACTGCACTCTAGCCTGGTGACAGTGCGAGACTCTGTCTCAATAAATAAATAAACAAATAAATGTAAAAGGACTTCACACATTTGTTATCAATCCATGCACCCCCCCCCCTTTTTTTGACGTTGAAGCACATCTTCAGACTTCCATCTGAAGTTCCTTATTGGAACTTCCATTAAGGCAGCTGAGTGAACTGTCCAAAATCCTACTGCAAACCATAAAAATCAAAGACCCAGAACCAGGAATCAGGAGACCCATGTACAAATTAGTCCTAATTATCACTGACCAGTTTCTAGATCTCAAGTCACTTTACTTCACATGTTTATTGAATGAATTAATGCATCTTCAATGAATGCAACTGTTACTGTGTGTCATCAGTTTGTTCAATTAAATATATGTCAATCAATGGACAAGCCTTTCCTATGTAAACATTTTGTTTTTTGGTTATCTTGCATCTCCTCACATCCCATAGCATTGCGGTGGCTCACAGGCACTTAACAGAGAAAGGGGACACCAAGCTGAATTAAAATAGAAAAAATAATGAATATACATCATCTTTGGGGATAGTGTCATTTTCTCTTTCTTCCTACAACTTGAGCCCTCAGAATTACTCATAATGGGGTGCTTATGTCATCTGATTGCCAATGATGACTGAGTGAGTGAATGCATATTTGGAATGACATGGAATTCCGATGTAGGTAAGGGATTCAGAAGGATTACATTTAGATTAATTTTTTTGCAGAGTTCTCCAGCAGGGTCCTAATAAAAAATTGGTGGTGGTGGTGGTGGCAGTGGCAGCAGCATTAAACACAACAAAGGCAGAACGGATCCTTATTTGCATCATTCAATCCAGTGGGTGCCGTTAGCTACCATCCTAGAGTGGGTGTGGAATAAATTATATATATAACATTTTTTTGAGAAAAGGAGGATGAGCTGGTCACATGTGGCACTTTCTTACATGTTAAAATAACATGAGATGGAGAACATTGTGTGTTGATGTGTATCTACAAGTTGATTTGTGGCTTAAGATAGGCAGAGCCTCCCTACCACAGGCCCTGAGTACTGCAGGCTGTTGCTCATCATCTTCCTCCAGTTTGAAAAACTGACAGGGGTTCTTACCAGTCTTTGTTAATTCCTGTCTCTGGAAAGAATGGTTGGTAAAGGCACATCTGTATTCTGACATGTTGAGAAAGAAAGGATACATGCTTGGGAACAGACGTTGAGGCTGTAAATTGTTGGTGGTCTTAACTGGTATTGGGAGGCTGTTTTGTCCATGCATCTAGCTGCTTGTATGGACTCTGGGGTTCTAGAAATAAGTTTTTGCTCCTTTGGCTGTAATTAGCTGGGCATTATCATTAACCGTAAGGCTGGATTGGAAAGGTTTGGGAAGCAAAGGTCCTTCTGACATTCAACGCATCTTCCTTTCTGGTCTTTTTTGGAGCAGATTTTTCTTCTGTGCTCTCTAGGAAGCTGATGTGGTTCCTGTCCTCCAACTGACCAGTACCTAGAATGTCAACAGAATGACTCATGTCCCCAACATCCTGTCCTTGTTCTGGAGAAAGGGAACTGTTTGCCTTTGGAAAACACAGTGCTTACCTCTGGAAAAACCCCAAAGCAAGCATTGCTTCAACACAGTTTTCCTTAAAGCTGTTGTGTTGTCTTGTGATTTTTTTCCTTGTGACTTTTTATAATGAAAGTATTGGTTTTCCCCTGTCTACCTTGCATGCCAGGTGATTGAGAATTAGGGAGCTTTAGGTGTTGGAGAGGACCCTAGAGACCAACTGGTCCAACTCCTTTTTATGGCTTTGGAAACAAAGGCCAAGTTGAAGTAAAGTGACTTGAGATCTAGCAACTGGTCAGTGATAATCAGGACCTGACTCTCCTAATTCCTGGTTCTGGGTCTTTGATTTTTATGGTTTGCAGTAGGGTTTTGAACAGTTCACTTGGCTGCCTTACTGGAAGTTCCATCTGTGCAGAATGATATTGATATGGGTGGATATTTAAAACTACATCTATTGTAACATAGTAAAGTCTTTAAGAATACATGATATACATTGAGTTGTTATTCAGAAGCTAGGGGGATGTAGAAGAGTAAGAATTCTTCTGATTTTCAGGACATTCTATCACAATTTAGCCTTAAGACAGATTTTAGGCAAGTTATATATCTCTTGTGACTACTCAAAAGGAGGCTGGATTAGATTAGTATTTCTTTTGTTGTTTCAGGCTCTGCAATGGTATGATTCCCTATGTCTATAAATGTATGCTGCACATTTTTTTCCTTCAGTAGTACAGAAGGTCTGCAACGTGGGTAAATCCTTATCCTTTATTTCCAGTATTATAGAAGGAACATGGGTTTCATGTAATTTACATTGATGTTGTTTTTCTTGTCAAAGAGGGAACTGAGATAGTTATCTACTGTGTTCAGTAGCATCCTAAGTGAGGAGAGAGAGGTATAGTGTAAGCTTGAACTTGAGCAAACATTAACACTCTGTTAGGTTACAACTGGTGTTAACAGTAGAGAAAAGAATCAGAGGGAGAGGAGGAAAGAGATTGGTGTGTGGGAGCTATGGCCCATCATTTTATTATGGGCTTCTTCCCCTTTTGAGTGTCTTACATGATGTGATTGAAGATATCTGATAGCTCCATCAAGATGGTACCCTCAATTCCTTCTACAGCCCACACTTTTTCCTCCTAGACTTGAATTGTTATGATGGTAGCATAATTTTTGACAAATGGTGTTTGTGTGGAAGTATAACTTTTATCTGAGTTGAGTCATTGTTTCTGCCACCATCACCTCCATTTTACAGATGAGCAAATTTAGTCTGAGAGAATTTAGGTTACTTACCCCTAATCCTATAGCTGGCATAGGAATCTCAAACCCATCTTTCTGGCCTCAGAGTTCCTTCTCTTAACCATATGACCTTCCAGGCACCACGTACTGTTCCACTTTAATTCTGAGATGTTTCATTTACATTTTGTTCTTACTGATTTAGAAAAGT
>NW_012115322.1:630091-651112 GCF_000951035.1 Colobus angolensis palliatus | reverse complement strand
CTGACCTCGTGATCCGCCCGTCTCAGCCTCCCAAAGTGCTGGGATTACAGGCTTGAGCCACCGCGCCCGGCCTGTTTCCATTTTCTCACATTACTTCCTGGTGCCTGGCATAGGACTATAATAGAAACATTTTTATAAGTGATTTAAAGGTAGTGAATGTGATGAACTAGAAAAGAAGAAAAAAGCTTCCTGAGTCACCCAGACTTCTTCATCCTGGCTCTGTCACTTTGTAATCTTAAGGGTAAAGATGAACTTCTCTGAGCATCAGTTTTCTCACCTGAAAAAGTCAGGAAAATATTATTTTCCATACTGGGTTGCTGGGGCAATTAGAAATACAGCATCTGAAAACTCTGCATAGTGCTTAGTACATAAAAGGTAATTAATGAATGTTTGCCATTATACTTATGTTGAAGTTAAATTAACATCTTAAAGAACTGTAAAATATTTTTCACTGTTTTTTTTTTTTTTTCCTTTTTTCTTTTTCTTTCCCCCTGAGGCTTGAGAATGTCATTTCCTCTAAATGCCTGCCACCCTCAGGGAGTTCTAGTAATAGGGTGAACATAATAACATCAATGGAATATGAGGAGTTACTATTAACAGATACCATTTTTGTTTCCCTTTTCATTTCTTTTTTTAGTCATTTGGGAGAAGCTCTTCCAGCCCTGGGCGATGCGGTGTGTCAGCGTCTGCCTTTCTGCTGGCTCCTGACAGCACCTCCCTTCAGGGGCCGGGGTGGAGCTCTTCATGCCTGCCTCCTCCTGCTCACATTTCTTGGTTCACTGGAAAAGTCCCCAAATCTTTTTGTCTGCTCAGTTGTAGCCTAGTAGCCAGAGTGGCTCATGGATTAAATGGAGAGGAACCTATGTTTCTTCTCTTGCTTTTCAGCATTTTGGCTGAATTTTGAATTTTTATCTGCCCCATTGAGTCTGTTGGCTCTGGCTGCTGCTGTACCAAGCCCTCTTTCTGGTGTTCATAAACCAATGAAAGTACTATTTCATGGCCTGGGTCAGGCTTGTTTGTTGGTTTCATCTTAATTAGAAACAAACCTCTTTATCCTCCCTTTTCTTCATCTTCCAGGGAGAAACGGATTTTCTAGGCAGAGCAAATTAATCATAGTGGTGTCTAATAAAAAACAATCACCACTGCAGTGCCTGGCACACAGTAGGTACTCAGTAGATGAAAGAAACAGTTCCTGTAGCTCTTTCAAGGTATCCAGCATTTTGTGCAGGTAGGCTGGGGGCTGCTGAAGGATCTGTTTGTAAAGGATGAGAATTAGCTTAAGTAACTTGGGTTGGAAAAATCACTCTGTCTTCTGAGTGACATATAGGGGCTGGAAGGTGGCAGAGAACAGGGTTGGAGAGTTTCTCTGGTAGGTGGATTAGTGTTGTTCCCAGCTCAGAATAAGGTGCATATTTGAAAGTTACTTAACACAGAGCCTTGGATTCTGCCTGTACAATAATAGACATTGAGTAGTTGTGATAAGTAATCATATGTAGCACTTAGGTCTTTTTATCTTCAAAGAACTTTTTAAAAAAAATGCTTTGGCCGGGCGCGGTGGCTCAAGCCTGTAATCCCAGCACTTTGGGAGGCCGAGATGGGCGGATCACGAGGTCAGGAGATCGAGACCATCCTGGCTAACACGGTGAAACCCCGTCTCTACTAAAAAATACAAAAATCTAGCCGGGCGAGGTGGCGGACGCCTGTAGTCCCAGCTACTCGGGAGGCTGAGGCAGGAGAATGGCGTAAACCTGGGAGGCAGAGCTTGCAGTGAGCTGAGATCCGGCCACTGCACTCCAGCCTGGGTGACAGAGCGAGACTCCGTCTCAAAAAAAAAAAAAAAAAAAAAATGCTTTTAAACACAGTGAATTCTACGTTGTATTCTTTATGATAGCCCTAATGTTCTCTTCCGTGTCCTTGTCGTATTATGTTTCTTAGGACGAGTGAGTAAGCTTTGTCAATTAGTTTATAAAACATTTATGCATTGAAAGCCTCCGGGGAGTGAGAATTGAAATTACAATATCTGGGGCGTCATATTTGCTGGCAAACTGCTGTCTTAGCATTTTCCTCTCCACTGTCTGTTTTTCCCAAGCTATAGCAAAGATTCAAATGAAATTTAGGCATTGTGTGTGAGATTTAGTTTTTCCTTGAAATACAGATGCTCCTAGACTTATGATGGCTTTTTTTTTTTTTGCCCTGATAAGCCCATTGTAAGTTGAAAATATTGAAAACATTGTAAGTAAAAAATGCATTTGATATAGCTACCCTATGAAACATCCTAGCCTAGACTATCTTAAACATGCTCGGAACCCTGACATTAGCCTACAGTTGGCAAAACCATCTAACACAAAACCTATTATAATAAAGTGTTGAATATCTTACGTAATTTATTGAATACTGTACTGAAATTGAAAAAACAGAATGGTCGTATGGGTACTGGAAGTATGGTTTCTACTGAATGTGTTTCGCTTTTGCACTATTGTAAAATTGAAAAATTGTAAGTCAGGGACCATCTGTAGTTCTGTCAGTATGGGTGAAATGCTTGCTGTGCGGTGCATTGAGTTCTAAAGTCAATCCTTAGCAGATACTTTAAAACAACAAACAACAAGAAGTTTCTTGGTTAATAGAGAAGAGGGTTTGCAGTTGGCTTCATAAATTTCTTCTCAGGCTTCTAAAGTCATGAGTCAAGAACCTCCGATGCAGTGCTCGTAGGTGCATCCTTTCCTTACTCACCCCATATTTCATTTATGTAACAAGATACTCCAAAGATGTCCAGAGAAATAAAGACATTATAATTCCAAATGATTAGCTCAAATCCGACTGCCACATTCAAGGCTTAAAAAAAATTCTCAATTGCTGTGAGGGATTAGAAAAATGGCAGCTGGCAAATATGTCTTCAGTATAAAGGTGATAAGACACCACTTATTCTTTATATAAGCAATTTTTTTTTTGGTGAGGATATGGAGAAAGGTAATAAAATCATGGTCTCTGCTGTGGGTAAAACTAGTTTGAGAGCCCCTCCCCCACTGCTTTTTTCAGAAATTTAAAAAGGAGGTCAGAAGCAGAGAGTTAGTTTCCCTGACTGGGGGAGGTTAAGGAGAGGAGTGTGACTGAGGTCATGGGGAAGGCATGGTGAAGTTTCACAGGCTTGGGGATAAGTTTCTCATTTGATATGGGATATAATTGAGAGTTACATCAAATGGAGTTGCCATCAACATGACTGCTAATGGTGACTCTGGGTACCAGAGGACATGGCATAGTAGTACAGTTATGCAGTAATCAGACCCTGATTAACGATGATGCTGATGATGGCATTGATGCTTTATGGAGAACTTTGTATGTGTTTTCCCCCGTTTAATCCTTACAGTCACCATTTTCAGGTGGTAGCTCAGAGTAGTAGATACTTTTCCCAGGGTCATATTACTTAGGGGCAAAGCTGGGATTTGTAACCATGATGCAATACTGCACCTGGTGGATGTAGTCAGGGTTATCAAAATAGAGAAAAATTGACCCAAAGATGTATTTCAGAGGCAGAAACAATAATAGCTTAGTAATAGTCTAGGTGTGTGAACTTGAGACAAAATGAGTAGGAAAAAAATGGTTTTTAAGTGACAGTTTTGGAAAAGAAGCAACGGGGGTGGCAGGAATGAACAATACAGCTCTGTCTCGGCCATGTTTATGGACTCTTCTTCCTAGAGAACAGCCAATAGCCTTTCATCAGTGTTGATTTCATCTTTCAGCCTTCAGAAGACAGCCGTCACTCCAAGTGCTTACTGTCGATGTGGAACACAGGTTGTAAACACAGTGCTTTTGTGCCAGGCTCCGGTCACATGTACAAGTGTTGACTCTAGCAGCAGACCAGTACCTATTCCCAGTGCAGCTCAAATTCACACATCACACCATCACATTGTCTTCTCATTTAGCCAGTGAAATGATTGGTGTCTCATCGCAGCAGTACAGTAATAGTCATTGATTGACAAGAACTTCTCTGGGAGGGACTACATTTATTCTAGTGTCTCCAGATCAGACCTTTAGAACCAGGAGAGGAAGTCTGTTCATGGTCAGAGTTCTTGCTGAGTCGATGTAGTATTCTGAAAGCTATTGTGCCAAGGCCCCAGGATTCTCAGACCTGACTGAGCAACATGTAACTGATCTGATTTCTCTCTGACTCAGAAGGAATGCTAGCTATATCTTGAATTTGGTACTGTGACTTCAACAGTGGA
The DNA here is from genome assembly GCF_000951035.1 of Colobus angolensis palliatus. Classification (NCBI taxonomy): domain Eukaryota; kingdom Metazoa; phylum Chordata; class Mammalia; order Primates; family Cercopithecidae; genus Colobus; species Colobus angolensis. The sequence goes on along the minus strand of NW_012115322.1, from coordinate 646,892 downwards.
TCAGTAAAGGGGCTCATACCCGATGGACCACCATCCCTTCACCCTCACCCCACCAATGTCTGTCTGCGCTTGGCTTTTCGGACTAATGGTGAATGCTTGAACCTTCTTACTCCCTTAACGTAAGCTGCTTATTTTTCAGAGGTGACAAGGTGCATCCTATCCCCATGAAGGATTTCCTTGATGGAAATAAGACTCCCCTTGGGAGAGAAATATAAATGTTGTGAGCAGAGTGGCCTTATGGCAGCTTGCTGACTTCCTAGAGGGGTCGTTGTGGGAGGAGAGCCCTGCTAGTTCCCTTTGCCCCAAATTGTGTCCCCTCTGTGCTTGCTGCAGAATCACAAAGTGTACTGGTAGCTCTTAATTACTTCTAGTTAAAGAAGAGCAAGCCACCTCGTCTCTGAATTACTTAGAGCAATAGTCTTTAAAAGAAACATCCTCCTTTCCCTCCCTTTTTGCCCCCCAGCAAAAAATTTCCTATTAGAAAAAAGATATGAAGGCATTGGTTAGTTTTCACTTCTTTTCCTAAGGGATATTCAGCTAAATATGCTGTCCTGAGAGAATTTGATAGAAGCAGATAAGATTTTTGATAAGAGTTGAAGAGAAATTCTGAGAAGGGAAGGTTAATTATACTCCCTAATAAAAGCCCGAACAAACAACAGGCATAATTGGTTGTGTATTTGGGGTTGTGTCAGTGAAGTGGAGTGTATTCTACATACCACAAGTGGGAGGGAGAATGCTGAAAAAAAGAGAAGTAGATGCTTGTCCAAGACAGGAAATATACCACTTCCCTTAGGAATCTGCCCATAGGCCATCTTTGCTTATATTATCCATGCATTTCATTGGCAGTACTCTTCTGGAGTGAGAAGTGGTATATGAAGTTGGTTCTAAAATCCACTCCTCCCATCTCCTTCCTAAGAGATAGTTAACCCACTTTGGGCTAAGTCAAGAGCCAGCCAGCTATTTTTGCCCATCACTGTAAGTAGCATTACAGCTCACCTTAAATATTGGGAAAAAGTCCTCATCATTTGTTCATTCTATTAACTAGGGCCAGGTGTTGTCACTGTAGCTCTACTTCCATTTCACTCCCATTAAATCTTAGCAAATTCCTAGCACTCTGAACAGTGTATTTTACTTGAATGACTCCCATGTGACCAGACTTCTGGGAGCTGAGCACATAGTACCCTTTTATTGGGTGCCATAAAGTAACCTTGATACCCTTTGGACATTCAGCTTTCCTTTGAGGTTATAGCTAATTGTCTGATGAACGTTTAAGTGGGCAGGGCTGTGTGCTAGCCCTACTGTGTAGCTTTTGTGATCCAGGGAGGTGTGACCCCATTATGGTATTCCCATAGCTGAGATCATAAAAGTATCCCACGTGTCATTTGGAAGCGAGACGGTAGGTTACAAACTCATTTTGGGTTAATCTCCCTCTCCCTAAGCTACTTCATCTCCTTGAATGCTGCTAACTATAAGCTTTTATTTTTCCTTTCCTGTGTTATCACTCATTAAAGCCTTCTCTGACCTGTATAAATGAGACTGATTTTTTCCTCTTAGTATTGTCTTTGAGCACTTGGCAGGTGGCATTTGGAGCCAGAACCTGCTGAAGGTTGCCATTGTGTATGTTTTTATAAGATAAATGAGAGGCACAGAAAGAATAGCAAAAGATCTTTTTCCCTAGGGTAGGAGGAAAAAGGAGGATCAAAAATTTGCAGTTTATATATGAATCTTGTTGGAATGCCCTTTAGAGGAAATATTTTCTGATTCTGTCTCTTCTCCCTTCCGTCTTATATTTCCTCTTCCTTTCTTTTGTATATGATATATATATATATATCAATTAGAAAAAAATTGAAACAGGGCCAGGCACGGTGACTCATGCTTATAATCCCAGAACTTTGGAAGGCAGGGACGGGCAGATCGCTTTAGCCTAGGTATTGAAGACCAGTGTGGGCAACATAGCAAGACCCCATCTCTTAAAAAAAAAAATACAAAAATTAGCCAGGTATGGTTGGTATGGTTGTGTGCACCTGTACTCCCAGCTGCTTGGGAGGCTGAGGTGGGAGGGTCGCTTGAACTCAGGAGGTGAGGCTTCAGTGAGCCTTGATTGTTCTGCTGCACTCCAACCTGGGTGACACAACGAGACCCTGTCTCAAAAAAAAAAAAAAAAAAAAGCTAAACTGAAATGGAAATTATTTCCATATCTTTTCTTAACCAAGTAGTCAAGTATTTCTGTTTCTGTTGCCATTAGTTTGGACCATATGAACTTGCTGCTGTTATAGGTCAGAAATGGTTGAATAGCAACAATCTCATGGCTCAACCCCTTGAACCATTAACCCCAGGAGGGTTAATCAGCTAACCCCTTTCTAACCCAGCAGATAGAAAACTATGACAAAACTATTTGACTCTACCTTCCTTCCTTCTTATCTTCCTCATCTTGAGGAGTTAACAGATATACAACACAAAGGACATTGTTGTAGGAGATTGGCAAGTCAAGGTGACAGTTTTGGGGGGTGGGCAGGCAGCAACAGACACTAGGACACTAGGACAATGAAACCCAGATTTTAAAACAAGGATACAATAGAGCCAGCCTCTGTAGAAATTAGTGTATTTATTCACCAGTCATTGTGTTTAGTTGTCTGAGCTACATTGTATTGTCCTTGAGCAAGAATTGTGCTATTTTTCATTGCATTCCTGACATGCTTAAAAAAACTGCTACAATCTACTGTATGTAATTGACTGACACCGGGAAAGTTTGCTGCACCTAACAATGGTCCTTCTCCATGAAACACTCCATTGATACTTTTAGAACTCATTACTGCTAACCAAACAGTAGTGGTTTTATTACTATGCTAATGGAGCCTGGTACTTGGAGGCTGGGGCATGCGGGAGGAGGAGAACCTGGGGCACGGAATGTGGGTAGGACTAGTGGATCCCTTTCCACAGTTAATGTGTCCCCCAGAAAAGTAGTTAAGCAGTTTCCAATAAAACAATGTGATAATCTAGATACAATGCAGGGTCTAATGTGCATATGCAAGGATGCACTAAATGAATTAGCCCTAACAGGGAGGAACAAGGGCTTTCTAAATAAAGAATCAGCAAGACAGCGGAGTTTTCTATGGCCTTCTCCAATAAAGTGATTTGTTTTCCTGACACTGCATGGAGGCAAACAAATGAGTTGTGAAAGATACGGATACCGAGGGACAGAGCACCATGATAGGCTTGGCAGACTCCTCCTTGTGGGCAACAAGGCAGACCCATGTGGTGACTTTTATCCTCTTGCATGCTTTTTGTAATGTACTTGAGTTGTTCCTCCTCCTCACTGTCTTTGTCCATTTAAAAAATATTTTTGTTTTTAGGTTATTTTAATTGGAGTAATGCATCTGTTTGCCATAAATGTGATTATTGATGTACATGAGCTTATGTTTGCCATCTTACAGTTTGTTTTCTATTTGATCTACCTGATTTATGTTTTTTTTTCTCCTTTTTGACTTTGGATTAGGCACAAATTTGCAGTCCATTTTTCCTGTCTATGAGCCTGCTAACTACACAGTATTTTACTCTTCTCGTGGTTATCCTACAGATTATAGGATACATCCTTGATTTACTGCAGTCTAATACAGACTCTTCCACCTCTTTGTTTTTGTATATTGCTTTCTTTGGAAAAGCTCATGATTCTTAATGAATCTCACTGAGGGTGGAATGGTGTTACCCTTATTTCCTACTTGAATCTCTCTCACAGTAGCTCTCACTTGCTGAACCTGTTTGTAACTTTCATCAGAGTTATTGCCCAGTATCACTTGCCCTTGGACATGTGTTAGTCAGAAGGGGACATCCTCACTGCTGAGCTGTGAGCTCCCTAAAGATGGAAGCTTTCTGGACTCCCCTTGAGGCTGCAAGCTCTTCCATAGCAAGGACTATCCTGTCTCTTTCTAGTATGATATCTGGCTCACAGTAGCCCCTCAGTGGAGATTTGAATAACCAGGTCCACCTAAACCAGATGCCAGGGCCAACCTCAGAGTCAGGGTGTGAGCTGGAGAGTTTGAGCCCATTTTAGGTAAGCTCAAGTCTTTACAACTCTGCAGCTTCTGCCAGTCCTTCCTAGCTGTTTGTTTTGGATGAAGATGATTCTTCTTTTCCTAACTCTGAGGTTGCCCTGTTTCATGCACATTCACATTAACTGTCAGCCTTACCGGTGGACCTCAACACTCACTGGCTGCTACCTGTAATACTCTTACAAAAGACTTAATGAAGTGATGGAGCCCTTGGGTGTCTAGCAGCTGCCGTTGTTTGTCAGGGGAATGTGAGATATATGTGTGGAAAGATCCCTGAGTTCCTCTTGGACTTATCAAAATATCACAAAATTCCAGTACAAAGTCTTTCCACAGATTCAGCTACGCTGTGGGTCACTAATACTTGGGTCATTTTAAGCTGTGATGCAGAAGCCTATAGCAGAGGTGTAAATCTTCTTCTTCATGGCAACTTTATGTCAGTTCTCATACATTAAAAAAAAAAAGCAACAACCCAGGGATTGATCATGTTAATGTGAACACCTACTTCTCAGTGATGGAGGAGTTTTTGAATCATGCAGGTTCTTGGCTTGGAGACAGCATGGTCTATACAGAAGCAGCTTGGATTTGTCAAGACCTCAGTTCACCACCCAGCTCTGCTGCATTTTGAGTACCTGTGGGTAAATGACCTCACCTCCTCAGCCTTATCTGTACGATAGGGATGATAACACTCAGCTTACTTCACAGGCTTCTTGTAGGGAGAAGGTTATATATTGTTTCCTAAACCTGTTTTTGAAAATGGTGAATCACTCTACAGATATGATTTGTGTCTTCTGTTTTCTCCTGCCTGGTGTTTTCCATTTTGGCAACTTAGAATCTAGGCGTACCTCAGGTAGAGCCTGCTGACACTGGTTTATTTTTGAGGTGGGTCATACTAATATTGAGTTCAAGAGAATTTTTCCCCCCTCTGAACTATGCTATAGTTGGTATCTACTCCTAGGACATTAAGTTTGTTCCAAATGAGGCAGTTTTGGGCTCCATGCTATGCCATAGAAGTCAGAGGAGAGATAGTGCCACCGTAAGCATTGTAAACTTTCAGAGAAAAGTTTTCCCAAGATAAATTAGCAAGTTGTTTCTTCAACAAAGGCACACGGTTGATGTGAATTGATTCTCTGAAGAAATATTTACCATAGCTGCTTCTGCCAAAGCGAATGTGGTCACCAGGGCAACAATGGCAGCCGTCTTTATCCAGACAAGTTCAGGAGCTGAATTCAGATGCCCCTTCCTATGGCTGCCAGCTCATGTGAAGTTTGGCATGCAGGAAATGGATGTTCAGTGCTGGCCTCACTGAGTTTTGGAAAAACCCCACTTAATGGAGCATCTGCCAAGCATGGATGGAGGAGGGCTTTTTAGCATTACAAAACTACTTCTAGAGAGACCAGTGAGTAGAGGAATAGTAATGTGGACATACTGCTCATTTCCCAGAGGTACTATTGGAACTTTCTTCGGTTTCAATAAGGGAAAAGGCAGAAGTCTTCTCATCCTACCAGGATGCCTATGAGAGCTGGAGGTTGCTGGTGAAAGAGGATACAAAGATACCTCCTGGGACAGAGCAGGGAGTGTGGTGTACTTACCACATTTCTGGAATTGACTTAGGAAGTGGTGTTCACTTCTTCCATCAAAGCAAAACTAGTAGCTAATAGTAACTACTGAGACTTTTTTTTTTTGTCTTCAGCTTTTAAGAAGAATGAACTGACTTTCTAATTTCTATAAGAAACTGCACCAGAGTTTATCCCCCACTGGAGAGGGTTGCTTAGATGGTTGGCAGAGCTTCCATAACATCTCAGTTTCTCTAACATTTGAAGTAAAAGACCAAAGCTAGAATCAAGTTATGTTACTTCTTTCCATTGCCCAGCTGCAGCTTTTACAAATGCATCACGGTTGAAAGTGCCTGAATCTAGAGTTGTCCGTGCTGACTTCTAGCCAGGCCAGCCCAGTGGCACTTCTACAATTTGAAGGAGACTTTCAGTGAAATTAGATTGTAGCTGCTATATTTAACTTTTAATTATACCCTATTGGGATGTTTTACTTTCTCAAGTGTCACAGCCAAGGCATGAAAATGTGGGTCAAGTAGGCAAATGGAGTTAAAAATACAACAACATAACAAACTCTAACATCTACCAGTTGTGTCTCAGGTAATTAATTAGAGCAGCCTGTAGTTAATAACCTGTGTGAATGTTTCACTGCTTGGGAAGAATAGTCCCAGTGTCTTCCAGATTAGTGGACTGTTCCAAGGAGGGCTGAAATAAGTTTCAACTTGAATTTGTAGATGTGGATAGTCAAATCTTAACAATACAGGCATAGGTTGTCCTCTGTGGGTATCTGCAGTGAATTACAATTCTGTGTTGACTTCTACACTATTCCTTATCCTAGTCTCATTAGGGAACACAAAGTCACCTAAACAAACCATAAGGTAGCATAGACATTCAAGTCTGACATGTGCAAAGTTTCTTAAGCTAATGAGAAAATACATGCATTTATCTATGAATGGATGAGCCCTTCTGCTCCTTTAGAGCCAGTGATTGAGAGGTGTCTGTTGGAGGTTCGTGTTGAACTTGTGCTTGAAGTCTCCAGATACAAAACTTCAAGGTTCTGGTTTAACCAGAAGACTTTGTTGAATGATACCGATGTGGACGGAAAATTCCTTGGCTTTCTGTCAGCTGAATCTGCTGACTTGTAAGACTGTTGGGGCAGGTTAACAGCCTTGTTGGTTGTTGTGCTCTGCTGATGGTGGGGCCGAGCGGGTATCAGGAAATAGTCTAGGGCATTGTGAGGTTGGATTTGCTTACACTGAGGTGTTCCTGTGATCTGTGCACATCACCCAAGGTAATCAAGGCCTTGAGGCTTAGTCTGAAAGGCTGGCTTTCGAGGCAAAAGATCAGAAGGAAGAAAACATGTTAGCACCTGATGTATCTTCTCTTTTGCTCTGCTTCCATCTATGGTTGCTGCCTGCTCCTCTGACATGTAACTCACCTCCTCTGTGCCTCATATTGTTAGTACTGAATTTCCCACTGAACCCAGACTGTTATTTTGACCTGCGCTGCTTGTTTATTTGTGTACCAGTAAGTGTGTGAGTAAGCGCATTTTTACTTTATTTTTTTCTTTTGAGACAGAGTCTCACTCTGTTGCCCAGGCTGGAGTGCAGTGTCACGGTCTCAGCTCTCTGATCTCACTGATTGAACCTCTGCCTCCTGGGTTCAAGCAATTCTCATGCCTCAGCCTCCCAAGTAGCTGGGACTACAGGTGCTCACCACCTTGCCTGGCTAATTTTTTGTATTTTAGTAGAGATGGGATTTCACCATTGTTGCCCAGGGTGGTCTGGAACTCCTGAGCTCAATCTGCCTGCCTTAGACTCCCAAACTGCTAGGATCACAGGTACAGGCATGAGCCACTGTACCCAGCCAATGCATTAATTTTTAAAAATTATAGCAACTGTTTTGGAAGAATTGGAACATAGAAAAATTACCCCTTAGTCCATTGCATTTTACATGGTGATTTTCCTTTTCACTTCGTTTTTTGCCCACATTTTTAATTTTTATTTTTTGCTGTGGTAAAACATAAGATAACATTTACCATCCTTGCCATTTTTGAGCATACAGTTCAGTGGCATTAAGTACATTCATATTGTTGGTGTTGCAGTGATCTTCACCATCTGTGTCCAGAACTTTTCATCTTCCCAAACTGAAACTCTCTACCCATTAAACAGTAACTCTTCATTCCCCCCCTCTTCCGCTGGTAACCACTGTTCTCCTTCTCAGTCCCCATTAATATGCCTATTCAATGTAACTCATATGTGGAATCAGGGAAGTTGTGTCCTTTTGTGTCTGGTTGATTTCACTTAGCATAATGTTGGTAAGGTTCATTCTTATGGCATTTGTCAGAATTTCATTCTTTTTTAAGGCTGAACAGTAATACTCCATTGTATGGATAGAAACCTCCTTTTGTTTATTCATCTATTGATGGACATTTGAGTTGTTTCTACCTTTCAGTTATTCTACGTAATGCTACTATGAACATTGATTATAAGTATCTGTTTAAGTTTCTGCTTTCGTACTTTTGAGTATGTAACTGGAAGTGGAGTTTCTGAATCATATGGTAATTCTATGTTTAGCTTTTTGAGGAAGCATCATACTGTTTCCACAGTGGCTGCTGCACCCTAGCAATGCATGAGTTGGGTTCTCTGTATCCTTATATCCCTGCAAAAGATATGTGTCTTTTCTTTTCTTTTCTTTTTTGATAATAGTCATTCTGATGGCTGTGAAATGGCATCTTATCGTGGTTTTGATTTGTACTTATGCATAGGTTTTTAAAAAACTGTGTTTAAACAGAGTGTATATATTTTTCATCCTTCATCAGTTAGTATTTTGTCATGTTCTCTTTTTGCCTTTCAAAGCACTGTTTTTTTTTTGTTTTTTATTATATATGGACAAATTATAGTTGTAAATACTTAAGGGGGTACAAAGTGATGTAATGATTTTTGAACTCAATGTGGAATGATTAAATCCAGCTACTTAACCTATTCACCTCAAATATTTGACTTTTTTTGTGATAACATTTGAGATTTTCTCCTAGTGATATTGAAATGTACAATATGCTATTATTGTATTTACCATGCTGTGGAATAGTTCTCAAAAAAGGAAGAAATTCTGTCATTTGCGACAACATGAATGGAATTAGAAAACATGCTAAGTGAAATAAGCGAAACACAGAAAGGCACCACATGTTCTCACATATGTGGGATCAAAAACAGTCGAATTCATAGAGGCAGAAAGTAGAATCGTGGTTACCAAGGGCTGGGGGAAATGGTGAGATCATGGTCAAAGGGTACCAAGCCTCAGGAGGAGTAAATTAATTTATTTTTGAGACATGAAGTGACTAATTTTAATTGCTTTTTTCTATCCATCCTGAAGTTACCAGTTTTCTGAAGAAAAGCATTTGAACCAATAATCCAAATGTGAGCTTCATTATAGAAAGGAGAAGCACAGGGCAAAACTGTGTGTAAGCACCCCTAAGCCCACCTCAGGAGGACTATTGGGGTCCCTGTGTCCTGTTTTGGAACTCTGGGGAGCTTTATCAGGGAATACACTTGCTGGAAGTTGCAGAATATGGGAGAGACTCTGATTGTAGCAGGCAAGTTTCTGGTGAGACAAAAATGGATTAGACCAACACTAATGCCAGGCATTAGAGACAGCAAAATCATCCAATTTATCATCCTCCCCCCAAGGCTGAGAGGTTTTTAAGTAGTTTGGAAAAACTTGGATAGGGAAAGCTTAGGATAATTTAAAAACTTGTCCCCTGCAGGCCAGTTTGCTAAAAGCCCAGTTTTACCAAAAGGCTAAAGCAGTAATTAAAGCAAAAAGCCTTTGAAAAGGAATCTTGAACTACCCCATTAACAGAGATTACAGGGTATGGTTAGTAAACACCAGAGTATTTAAAAGAGAGTAGTGACACAGAAATGAATGCCTTGTGAAAAGATGAATTTGGTCACCACAAATTATAGAAACTTTCAGAATATACAGAGAATGCCTGTAAGCAAAATGGAACTGTTCGTAGAACCGAGTTAAAAAGTGTTTTCTATAGAGTTTCATTTGTAAACATGATTTTTAAGAGTACAAGCTGAATATTACTTAAAATGCCAGTAGGGAAAAAACTCACACTCCTTTCCTAGTAACAGCTTTTGAACCTGCAGTTTTTGGAAAGAAGCATCTGTTTCTGAGTATGATCTGAAAGCACTGACTTTAATAAGGTCTTTCTCTGAGAATTGATGCTTATCTTACAGGGCAGAAGTGACAAGGATGGTACTCAGCACTGGGGCATTTGGTATCAATGGTGAGCTCATCTGTGTTACAGGAAGGAGCTGACCAGCCACATCTCAGTCCAAAAATTGCCAGATAGATGCAGCGCTAACCTGCCTCCCAGGTCATCCCAACTGATTAATGTGGAGACTTGCAGACTAGAGCGAAGAGAAAAGTGATTTGAATGGACCTGAGGGACTTCATCCTCCAGTATGAGGTTGCAGGGGGTGACTTCTGTGACGGTACCTTTGTAAAGTTATTACAAACCTACTGGTGGAAAAACCTTGACTGAGTTCCACTCTGAATCCTGGTTGTAGAAACAACATGAAATTGAGCACAGGAAAGACTAGGAATAAAAAGAACTGGGTTTCAGACTCAGATTTGCCTGTTATTAGCCTGAGATGTCTGGCGTTGGTTGCTTAACCTTTCTGCAAGGATTGTAGGGAACCATCCAATGCATCTTGTATGTGGGGACATTTTGGAAACACATAATACTGTGTAAGCATTGTTATTAGTAGGTCAAATGATAAAACTGAAATGAAAGAAGAACACCCTGCCCAGCCCTGCCACCCTAACAACTCATTTCCTCTTTTGGCATTTCTTAGGGTTTTCTTGTCAGTGGGCACAGCACTTCTGTCAGTATCTTTGGCTCCGAGGAAGTCAGTGGAATGAATGAATTCAAGCTTTGAAAAATAAATTAATGGCTTATTGTGGGCAGTGACTTGTTTTATCCCAAAGCCAGTAATGTGAGGTACTTGAACCAACCACAAATTAATTCTCCTACCATATTTGCGACAGTGTTAGGGTTACAGGTACATCCTAAGCACCATTGCCATGTAATTCTGTTTCTGGATGATTAATAATGTGCAACGGTGTTGGGACAACAAATCAGTGCTAACCTCTCTGGGGAAACTCAAGTGCAATTGTGAGATGTAAATCTCCATCCACAGGCTCTGCAAAGCGGAGAATAGAGGAGTGGCTGCTTACTATGGAAAATGCAGACATGACTAAGAGTAGAGAGTTGTACATTCTGCCTCCCAAAACTCTTCCTCATGTGACTTTCTCCAAAGCCTTCTCAGAGGACATTGAATTCACCTAAGAACTTTGAGAAATGTGAGATGATTCAATTCTGCTGGCAGCAGTGCCTTTCCTGTTAACTGATTATTGGCTACCCTGGAGCTCATTTCCTTTGTACTGAGTCATGTGCTCACAGAGAGAGATTACCGGGGGGAGTGATGTTATAGAAATGACATAAGTGTGGCGAAAAGGTTTGGTTCCCTTATTTTGCATGATGATCTCTCAGTGTGCATTTTATTATGTTTATATTTAAATATAAAGTAATTGCTATTATTGCACTACTGTGTTTGATGCCTACTCTGTGCCAAACATTAGGTGCTTTATGTTTATTATCTCCAATCCTAAGTAACACCTTCAAGCTAGGTAGTTTTATTAATGAGGAAACTGGTGTGGATAGGTCAGAATAAACTGTTCTAGGCCATTCAGGCTGAAATTGAAATCATCTCATCACCTTTGTAAACCTCACAGGGCCTGAGCTCTTTAGGTCAAACCTGCTGCCTCCCATGTTTAGGGAATAGGCTTAAGAAGTTCAAGGAAAGTACTTGCCTGTTGAGCCATGTTTTCTTAGTTACAAAGTGCTTAAATTGTTTTGTGGGTATGTGAAACATTCTTCCCAGAAGCTGCAAGCCTCCTAGGGATTCCCTCGTTCTGTATTTTGCCCATTCTTTAAGTCACGATGCCGAATGTGAAGAGATCACATATGTTCATGATGCCCCGTGAGCATCACTGTCATGCTGTTGCCTGAAGGGGGACCGGGAATAGGGATTGGCATCCTGGATTTTGTGACTAAATAGTTGATTTATTTGATAAATGGTTGTCTCATTCTTTTTTTGTTAATTGCTTTATTGAGGTATACTTTATATGCCATAAAAGTCATTCATTTTAAAGTATAGACCAAAATGATTTTTTTGTGGGGGAGTTTTCCTTGGGAGACAGGGTCTTGCTCTGTCACCCAAGCCGAAGTGTGATGACACCATCTTGGCTCACTGCATCCTCTGCCTCCAGGCTCACCTCAAGCTATCCTCCCATCTCAGCCTCCCGAGGAGCTGGGACTACAGGCATGCACCATCACGCACGGCTAATTTTGGTATTTTTTGTAGAGACTTGATTTTGCCATGTTTCCCGGGCTTGTCTTGAACTCCTGAGCTCAAGCAGTTCACCCGCCTGGGCTCCTAAAGTACTGGGATTACAGGTGTGAGCCACTGCACCCGGCCTTGAATGATTTTTAGTAGATTTACAGAGTGGTGCCACCATTGCCACAATCTGGTTTGGAAATACTTCCATTGCCCCAAAAGAAACTTTGCAACACTTGTCTCAGTTTTAAACTGCTCTTTTAAGGTACCCTTCTCTGATACGCTATCAGGTTCTCCAGCTGGCTATGAAGAGGAAGAAATCATCTTCAAAAATTATTTAAGTAAAATTTTTTAATTTTAATTTTTGTGGGTACATAGTAGGCGTATATATTTATGAAGTACAAGAGATGTTTTAGTTCAGGCATGGAATGTGTAATAATCACGTAATGTAAAATGGGATATCTATTCCCTGAAGCATTTTTTTTGTGTTAAAAACAATCCAGTTATATTATTTAATTTTAAACAATATAGCATTCACCATATGTCAGCCACTGTTCTAAGCGCTTTATGAAGATTAACTCATTGAATCCATTGATTCCTCATGACACACTTTGAGAAAGGTACTCTGAATATTTGTAAATTACAGATAGAGAAACAGAAGCATAGAAAAGTTAAATAGATTGACCAGTGTCACAGAGCTGGTAATGATGGAGTTGGGAATCAAAACATGTTATTCTAAGCACTCTAAAGCACCTGAATCAAAATGTGTTATTCTAAGCACTCTAAAGCACTTGATGAGAGCAGAAGGAATGGGGGAACCAGTAGCTAACTAGATGGATGCAAGGCATCAGGAAGAGTAAGCCAGTACCCTCTAGGAAATAGCCAGGCCTTCAGATAGCTCTGGGTCTCAGATACTTTAGTATGGAATTAAATAAGATCCGATAAATCCATCCTGGTGGACTGCATGGCGTTTGTCAGTAATCTAGGATTCCTCTGTCCATTTACTCTCCTCTCCTTTGCCTTGCTATCATAGGGAGCAAAACATACTTCGATGGACTTTTGCTTTCTATATTGGACCTCAAAGAACTACAGTGATGTGCTTTTGAGGTCCCTTACCTGAGGGGGTTGGGAATTGGGGGCGTCTGTTCTAGTCAAAAGGTCCTTGGTGAGGGTCTGAAAAGCCTGGTCTGGAATGATCTGTGGGAGGAACTGGGTCCGTTGCCCCATGTCCTTAGCCCACCTCCTTCCTCTTCTTTTGCAAATGATTGTCTTATGGTTGGTGGGTCTGCCCATTAACCTTGCCTGTTTTGAAGCCTGGGACCATTTCTTTGTTTAGGGGGATGGCCTTTTGATCTCCTAGTGTGCTAGGATTCTGGGGAGGGAAGCTCATGAGGCTGGTATAGTGATTAAGTTCAGCTGTTCACTAAAAATTACCTTTCTCTGAATTTGGATGATAGCAACCATGAGAGTAATTCCCTCTTGGCCTCAAAGGGAAAATGACCACTCTAGTTTTTGTTTAGCATTCCCCTGTCCTTAGGGCACAAAAACTTTGTGGAAGTATTGGGTGGTACACATGAAGGAACCCCTTGCTGGGTGTCTGTCCACCTTTATATTTAGTAAATATAATGGATTAGCACATATTGGTGGGAGGAAAATTTGACTCTTCACACTTAATGTGTAATGTACTTGGAATTTATTAATTGATTGATTTGCTGCTTGTGTTTTTTGGATCTACCATCTTTTTTTTTTTTTTTTTTTGAGACGGAGTCTCACTCTGTCACCCAGGCTGGAGTGCAGTGGCATGATCTTGGCTTACTGCAACCTCCGCCTCCCGTGTTCAAGTGATTCTCCTGCCTCAGCCTCCTGAGTAGCTGGGATTACAGGCGTGCGCCACCATGCCCAGCTAATTTTTGTATTTTTAGTAGAGACAGGGTTTCACCATGTTGGCCAGGCTGGTCTTGAACGCCTGACCTCGTGATTCGCCTGTCTCGGCCTCCCAAAGTGCTGGGATTACAGGCATGAGCCACCACTCCTGGCCCTGGCCTATCATCTTTTTATTCTGCCAAGTTACGCTCCTCCATTTGCTTCTGGCAGACTTTCATCCAGTTCAAGGCGCTTTTAACTTGTCAAAGGTCACAAGAAGATGCTCAAGAGGGAATCAGAGTAAGCATGTGGAGTGCAGGGTATTCTGTCAAAACCGTTAGAATATATTAAAAATTGGAAAATGCCAAAGCTTGAAACACCGTGTCTGGTATAACACATTGGGTGCCCATAGGAACATTTTGATCAAACGATGGCATTGATACAAGGGCGCTGAGTTTGTGTTGTTAATTCACTTTTAACTCTTCATGTATCATTTTGGTTCTAATTGTAAACTGGAAGAAATTTTTGGAGCTGAAAGGAACTTTAGCAAACCTTCAAAATCAACCTGCTCATTTTACATAAGTAGGCATTGAAACCTAAGGATGATCAAGTCAGTTTTCCAGAGCCCTATAAAGAGTTAGATGAAAGGAGCAGTCCAGTTTTCTGGGTTAATTTTCTGGTGCTTTTTCATTCTGAAAATCCAATATGGCTACAGATGGGTCTATGAGATCTTACTTTCTAGGTAAGAGTGCTATGTGCTACTTCAGTAAAGGAATTGGAGACAGAGTTATTTGAGATGGAGTAACTGCCAAGTAGTCTTATAATTTCCCTCCATTTTGTCCTGGTGATTAATCCTAAATTGGACTTCAGGATTCTCAGTGCAGTGTAATAAAAATGTTAGTAAAATCTCTGTACGTGGCAGTTACAGAAACTTTTCTTAATTATGTAGTATTTTTCTGACAATTCTGTTCTTAAATTTCTTTGGCTTTATTTTCAAACAGAAACCAAAAATAAAAGGAAATGATTGGTAGTCCTTCTTATACGTGTACTAATTATACTGCTTTTTAATAAACAAAAAAGTATTATAAAAAAAGTCCATATATCTTAATATGCCAGAGCCACTTAAAGTTCTACTTTTTAATAAACAAAAAAGTATTATAAAAAAAGTCCATATATCTTAATATGCCAGAGCCACTTAAAGTCGTGTTTATAGCAGGTATTTTTATTGTGAAACATGCCCCAAACACATCTTGAGTGGAGGTTTAAGTATGTCTTGTCTGTGACATTGGAAAGAGATAAGAGCCCTCCTTTGGTTAATAGAAGTCAAGGTGTAATGCCTTTGTGGTTTCCCATCTGTTTCTAATCAATAGTTCTTGGCAGTTTCCAAATGTCTTCCCCCATCCCGTCTCTCTGGTATGAGCACTTCAGGAAACAAACTGTATTAACTTTGGCCAGAATACATAGAGAGGGTTGCAGGACCTTTTTCTGTGGAGGATTCTCTGACCTTGTAGGTTGAGTATCTCCTCTATTAGCCTTTGGGTATACGTTGTGATCGATTTATGGTAGGTATAAATCATTTCCAGGATGATGAAGATGTTTTAATATCTACCTCATTGTGTTATGTAAAAATATTTAAGTGTTATAGCATCTGAGTAAATGGAGACGGGTGATAGGGAGAAAGGGAGCGAGGAAGAGAAGCTCAGCGTTCTTTAGGCCGCAATGGACCTCGAGCTGTGTGTCATTTGGCTGTTTATTTTTGTGTGGGGTGTCCGTGGCTGAAATACTCTCCAAAATATCTGTAGGAATAACAGCTGTTATTAGGAGTAAGTCAGACAGGGTATTTGTGTATTTAGAAGACCCTTTTAAGCACTGGTAGCAGCCTAGACAAGTAGCCGGTAGAAAGAGACATAAGATAGTGGCCCGTTGGTTGTGGTTGCCATAGCCCTTAGTATGTTTGACCGCTTGCTTAGAGTTGTGTTCCAAACGCAGGAGCCGTGTGGCCATGTGCTTTCAGTGCTCAAGCATTGTTTGTATGTATAGTTCTTGAAAATTCATCTCACTTCTCAGGTCACAAGATGAATATATACTCAGCCTTGATGTGAAATGCCTTCTTTTGATCATCAGTGCAGACACAGTGGTTTGAACTTCACTGGTCACAGGTGGGGCCCAGATACTGATGTTTTTTCAGAGCTCCCCAGATGATTCTGATGGGCAGCTGATAATGAGATTTTTTGTTTTTAAGGAACACAGAAGCATATAAAGCAACAATCTGTTTTGCATATATGCAGTGCGGGGTATTTAGAAAATCTGTTTATAGCCTATTCCTATTGTCAACTTGAATTACCATAAGGAAATATATTTAAAGTTTAGCCTTATCACCTGTTTGCATTAGGCAGTGGTCTCTAAGAAGCCTAACAGGTATTTGTAAGAAAAGCAAATTTTAAGCACAACTGATCCATCTACAGAAATACATTAAAAATCAAGCATTTGTGGCCCATACTCTTCCCGCTTTGCCCCTTGGTCTCTACCTCA
Source organism: Colobus angolensis palliatus (assembly GCF_000951035.1). Taxonomy (NCBI): domain Eukaryota; kingdom Metazoa; phylum Chordata; class Mammalia; order Primates; family Cercopithecidae; genus Colobus; species Colobus angolensis. The sequence goes on along the minus strand of NW_012115322.1, from coordinate 630,488 downwards.
TGGCTCAGATGGCATGTAATAGCCGAGTTTGTGTTTTTGTATTACAAAATCTCCTTCTGACTCCTGGTAGGAGAGGATTGTATTAACCTGGTTTGTTTCTTCTTCCCTATGTTGGAATGGTTAGGAGCTGGGAAGTCATTCTGATTAGGTCCCAAACCAGCATAAAATGAAAATCAGTGCTAGTATCCACTGTGTCCTAAAAGATACTTATGGGAAAGAGGGAAACCAGATGGGAAGTTAAAAAGGAGAGAGAAATTCATGCTTTAAAGTCATTGTTTGGCTGGGTGTGGTGGCTCACACCTGCAATCCCAGCACTTCCAGCACTTTGGGAGGCTGAGGTGGGCGGATCACTTGAGGTCAGGAATTTGAGACCAACCTGGCCAACATGGTGAAACCC
>NW_012115322.1:628556-628856 GCF_000951035.1 Colobus angolensis palliatus | reverse complement strand
CTTCCAGAATTGTGTATGCATTCAAGCAGGGCCCATGGGATTGGATATATGTATTGTATTTAGATTATAGTAGGAAGGACTCCCCCGGGGTTGTGCAGTGCACATACCCTTGGCCACATGTGGTCACCCTATATGCAGAGTATACTCTACCTTTAAAACAATACAAAATAGGATTACACTCAGTGTACTGTGCTATACGTTGTCCTTTTCAATTAACACTATATAATGGAAACTTTGCCATTGTCTTTAAAGGATATTGCCACACTGTCAAATTGCCACATTCCTCCTTTATAAAAGGCA
>NW_012115322.1:623910-626471 GCF_000951035.1 Colobus angolensis palliatus | reverse complement strand
CTGGGGCCTATGAATGTTACACTAAGCAGGTTGGAATTTCTGTGCTGTCGTTTTCTTCTCTGTAATATGAAGGTGCTGGGTAAATAATCTAACATCTTGTTTATTCACCTCAAAAATTCTGTGCATATATTGCATTTACATATCTATGTTGGATTTTTAAAACATGTGGCATAGGTGATGGGTTGATAGGTGCAGCAAACCACCATGGCATATGTCGTTTACTTATGTAACAAACCTGCACATCCTGCACATGTACCCCTGAACTTAAAAAAAAAAAAACAAAAAAAAACAGTGGCAGCAGATATGTGCTCTGAGCAGTTGGTTATGTTGAAATCTGTATAATACTGGTTTTATCAAATTATGACTCACTATGCTTTCACTTGCAAAATAAAGTGGTTTTCATTTTCTGTGTGGAAGTTAAGAGACTGTACTCTGCTTGAGTTTTGGAAATGAGTTCTTATGTTAGTCCATTTTAGAACTTGCGAGCAGGCTATCCTTTGTCTCTTCCTTGACAGAGAGCACTGGGTTGCCAACATGCACTTGTGTGCACACTCACCTTTTTTCTTCTCTTTATTAATGTTCTGTTATAGGCAAAATGAACATTGTGCTGAAGGTATGTTAATTCATTTAGTTGGGGATGAGTGAAATATCATTTTCTGATGGCCTTCTGAGCCAGACCTATGGGGTATGTTGAAGATGTGAACATTGCAATGCAATTTAATGTTTATATAGCTGCTTTTACTTCCATTAATCTCTTTCTTTAAAGGTTGATTAAAGATTTATTTCAGGCCAGGCATGGTGGCTCACACCTATAATCCTAGTATTTTAGGAGGCTGAGGCGGGCGGATCGCCTGAGCTCAGGAGTTCAAGACCACTCTGGGCTACATGGTGAAACCCCGTCTCTACTAAAATACAAAAAATTATCGGGGCGTGGTGGCGCGTGCCTGTGGTCCCAGATACTGGGGAGGCTGAGGCACCAGAATTGCTCGAACTCAGGAGGTGGAGGTTGCAGTGGGCCAAGATCATGCCACTGCACTCCAGCCTGAGTGACAGAGTGATACTTGTCTCCAAAAAATATGTATTTATATATTTATTTCAACAAATTCTGGAATTATGCCCTCCCCCCCTCCTTTTTATTTTTGCTGATTGATGTTTAAAAGTGGACCTTTAAAAAATGTAATTCCAAGATTGCCTTGCATCTGGTTTGAATGATTGTGTTTTGCTTTACAAGGGGCAGAATGACTTTTGGGGCCAAATGCTCAGCCGACTTTCTGTTCACTGCTTTCTGCAGGGATCTGGAGAATAATGGCCCTTTTTAAGGCCAATTGTTACTGTCTTTCTCACACAAAGGAAAAAAGAGACAATCTTTAGGAAACACTGCTTTAAATCATCTTGCTTGAATATTAATTCTCTGTTGCTTCCTCCAGAAATGGAGAAAATAGTCCCCACCCTCAGAGGCTTATTATAAGGCTCAATTATAATAATGGTGTGAAAACTTTGAAAATTAGACTTCAGAGATATTGAATTAATCTAGGATTGTTTATCAATGTCTTAGTAACCAAAAGTTTAAAAATGTGTTTTGTCTACCAACTGGGCTGCATTTGCACGGTTAATCCAAAAGGCTCAGCTTTTCAGCAAATGGAGAAAGAGTAACTTCTTTATGGATCACGTGATGAGATGAAACACATTTCATTCTAGCTACTGAAAAAATAGCAACATGTTTTTGAAACCATTGTGATTTTGTATTGTAGTCACTAAACATCAAATATATCATTTTTATGTTAAGGTGCCCTAATTTGTGTTGTTATATAAAACTTGGAGTACTTTGACTAAATAGGAGAAATTAATGTGCCATGTATCTGTTTTAAAGATGAAATCTGAGCTCAGCATGAGGCTTATGCCTGTAATCCCAGCACTTTAGGGGGCTGAGGCAGGAAGATCGCTTGAGTCCAGGTATTGGAGACCAGCCTGGGCAACATAGGGGGACTTCATCTCTACCAAAAATAAAAAAAAATAGCCAGACATGGTGGCACATGTGTATGGTCCCAGCTTCCTGGGAGGCTGAGCTGGGAGAATTGCTTGAGCCTGGGAGGTCAAGGCTGCAGTGAGCTGTGATCACACCACTGCACTCCTGGCCTGGGCAACAGAGTGAAACCCTATCTTTAAAAAAAAAAAAAAAAAAAAAGAAAAATGTTACAAACCTGCGCGTTATGCACATGTACCCTAGAACTTAAAGTATAATAAAAAAAAAAAAAAAAAAATCTGAAAATTTAAATCTGAGAAGGATTCTGAATATTTTTGGGAAAATATTTTATTCCTGTCTCTGTTATCTGTGTGTATATGTAGACACATACACAATTTTATGAAATGTGGTTTATGTGATTATCATCAGTATTTGGCTAATGTCTATGTAAAAGAAAAATGGGGCCCAAGTGCTGAATATGTTTTTTTTCCTCATAAATAGGGGACTGGTGGTTGGTTGCTTTTCTTATTTTTTTAACAGTCTCAGATGATTCTGTCTACATCTCCACTTTGCTCCCATTCTGGCACTGCCTGTGTGG
>NW_012115322.1:620710-622920 GCF_000951035.1 Colobus angolensis palliatus | reverse complement strand
ATCTCCTGACCTCGTGATCCACCCGTCTCGGCCTCCCAAAGTGCTGGGATTACAGGCTTGAGCCACCGCGCCCGGCCGAGAATAACTTTATTAGCATTTATAATTCACTGCCTTATGTGCGTTTCAACCATTGCAAAATGACAGTATGCAAGAGTGTAGGTTGTCTTACAGACAAGCTACAAGCTACAAACTACAAACAAGATGCTCTTGTTTGTGGCAGCTCATTTTAGGGAAGAAGTCATCTAGGTTACCATGCGTTTGTAGAGCAGAAGACTTAAAAGTGGACAAAGGAAGTTGACATTACTCTGGAGGATAGAAAATCAACCCAACTTCTCTTCCCTTTCCATCACCGGACTCTGGGTGAGCTTGAAAATGGGAAGTCTTTTTTGTTGTGTAGTGAGTCAACTCTTAACGTAGTCTACTGTGGATATCAGGGTTGGTCTGACTGTAAAGTTGCATGCCCCTTGACACAGTGCTTGGGTGAGAGATGACAGAGGAACAGCTGGACAAAGTAAATGGGGTGAGGATAATGGCCTGGGGGTCCTTGGGGAAAACTTGTCACCACCTTAGGTAGGCTACTCTTTACTAAACTGAGCTGTGATCAGAGGCTGAGAGATAAAGAGGCCAACATTTCCTTTTCTTATTACTGCTTTCTTCTAGTTCTTCCCCCATAATTGGCCCCAACCTTCTGAAGAAAAGGCTCTGTAGACAGCAGTGGGAGAAAATCAGTCTGATATAGTCTGGAGAAAATCTTTGTCCTGCCCTGTTTTCCTGTAGCTTTGAAAATCTCAAATGCAAGGCCAAACAATGAATTATTATTAATATGATAGAGGAAATTGGTACTATTAATGTCATGTAAGGAGAAAGCCCATTTTGAGTAGGAACAGAAAGACATTTATGAGGGGAAAGTTGGCTGGGTAGGGCAAAATTGAATAGTAGAAAATTTAACTGTAATTATTCCATTGAATTTTTATAGAAGGACTCTTCAAATTGTTGGAAGTTGCTTAGTAATTAGCATAGTAACTATTTACAAAATACACTCTGACCTAGAGCAGCAGGGAAGGGAGTCAGAGAGACAAATTTTGTGCAGACTGTCAGCTACAGCAGGAAAGTATGCACAATGAATTTCCACGTTAGGTCAGGCCCATGTAAAATTTACAAATGGCAGGGGGTATGGAGGAATAAAGGCATTAGCATTGCATATGACCTGGTGGCCCTTTGAAAACTGTGTTTGGGGTTTATGTTTCTAGTTGCAGCTAAATCTGAATTTGAGATTTTAATCCTTTTGAACCAAACTAGGTCTAAGAATTAGACATTTGATCTCATGCATCTTATCCAGCACACAGAAACTCGAGTGCTTCCTTGACTTTGACATAATCTGGATCCCAGCTGGCCCTGATTTTTGTTTCTGTGAAGTGATTAGTGATTAGGTGGCACCATGGTAGGGCAGGGTGCTGTGGTGGCAGGGTCTTCCCTCCATGCAGAAGGGCTCTTGCAGAACACAGCAGTGAGTTTTTTAACCAGCCTACTCCTGCTTGCCCCAGAGGGCTGAGAGTTGGTTTTTAGGTAGCTGATTTGTTTGTTATTGGCTATAATTAGGCAGGTAGGCTTAGCTCCTTTAATTACTCATGCTACTTTGCGGAAGGAAGTGTAAGCTGCTTATTCAGAGTTCCAGGGCCAGGACATGGGTGGGAATTCTTTGGCAGGGCCAGCTGCAGAATTAGCATTAATGTGATACTAATCCCTGGGATAGCCCCTCACAGCCGTGTACCCAGATGTTTGTTTTTCACATCCAGGGTCCACAAACATGTGCTCAGTAATGTCCAGTAGGCTCTAGCACTCAGCATCTAGATGGCATGGTTTATGGTCAAGGAGCTTTTAGCATTGGTCAAAGTCTCAAGCAGAGAGACCAGAGATACAGTCTAGAAGGTATTCTTATATTTAATCTCTCTCAGGAGGCATTGGACTCAAATGGCCTAAATTTTTTGACTCAGATACCTGTACATACATGTACACCCCTCACCTTGCTGTCTTCACACACTTGTTGAAGGGAAAATGAGGCCAGGCATGGTGGCTCACTGCTGTAATCCCAGCACTTTGGGAGGCTGAAGTGGATGGGTCACTTGAGACCAGGAGTTTGAGACCAGACTGGGCAACATAGCAAAACTCTGTCTTTCAAAAAAATCTAAAGGGCAAATGGGATGGATTAC
>NW_012115322.1:582182-619885 GCF_000951035.1 Colobus angolensis palliatus | reverse complement strand
AGACAAGGTCTGGCTCTGTCACCCAGGCTAGAGTGCAGTGGCACTGTCTTGGCTCACTGCAACCTCCACCTCCTGGGCTCAAGCCTGCCGAGTAGCTGGTACTACCGGTGCACACTACTATGCTTGGCTAATTTTTCTAATTTTGTAGAGATGAGGGTCTCACTCTGTTGCCCAGGCTGGTCTTGAACTCCTGCAATCTGCTGACCTCAGCTTCCCACAGTGCTGGAATTAGAGATGTGAGCCATCTCTCCTGGCCTACACATATTAATGTAAAAGTTGGGAACTACGTGGTACCTAGTATAAAACATCTCAGAATTTCAGTGGCCTATTGTGAATCTGACCTAAAGGCTCACCATAGATGTTCTTGATAGGTGGGTTGCATATTTCTCTCTTTTTGTACCTTACTATCCCCTGGGGCTTTGGAGTCCTCGGAATCTAGCTGACTTATGGAAAAGAGAGGATGAAAACTCCATTTTGCCACCTTTGCCTGGAAGTGATGTATATCACTTTATCCGGTGTTTCTGATAGTGAGAAATAGTCTCAATAACCCATCTAGTAATTGATAGAAATGGTCTGGTAAATGTAGTCCTTGGTGGAAAACTACTTCCCAGTGACAAGTTCATAGTATGAAGGGGGAAGTGGGAATTTTTGTGGACAAGTAGCCCCCTCTGTCCATGATATTTATATGTTCCAAGAATCTAGATTGGGCAGTGTCTTCGTTTGGGCAGAAATAACAAAAATACCATAGACTGGGTGGCTTCAACAACACATCTCTCACAGTGCTGGAGGGTGGAAGTCCAAGATCAAGGCACTGGCATGGTTTGCAGATAGCTGCCTTATTGTCTCCTCATATGGTGGAAAGAGAGACCACTGGTTTCTTCATCCTTTTATTAGGGCACTAATCCCATTTAAAAGGGCTTCACCCATATGACTTAATTGTTTCCCAGAGGCCCCTTGTCAAAATACCATCACACTGGCGATTTAGAGATCACCATATGAATTTGTGGGGCAGGGAAAACACTCACTTCATAGCAGATGGTATGGATATTGTGGAGCTAGACATTGGATTTGCTGCTATGTACCTGACATGGAGCAAATATACCTCTTGGGGTATATTTCACCACTGGCCGTGCCTGTTTGCATAGCTTGTTGTCAAGATTAATTGAGAAAGAATGTCTGATAGTATATTGAGTGAGAAACTTACTGTAACTGCAAAGCAATGGTAGAATAATAATAATGCACCCCCTCTGCGGTGAAAAAGATGCTGTAGCCCAGCAATAATGGTATTGACTCATGAAACCACTTCTGACCTGCAGCAGGTTGCTGGGTTGATTTAGTGCTGCTTTTTTTTTTTTGGAAACAAGCCTTGATTATGCTTTTTTACAGTCTATCAGTTCGTGTGAAACTGACTATATTTTACAGTCTATCAGTTTGTGTGAAACTGAGAGCAACCATGGTGACTCTCATAGCTAGGATACCGTGGTACCTTGATAAGAATTTCAGATTCAAACAACAGAAACAAAAGTGACACAGTAGTCCCCCTCTTGGGCAGTCTTCAAGCACATCTCGAAGAATTATATAGTTGGTCTTTGAATATGACTGCCTTTTGGCTGTTTCTTCAATTTATGTAAAAGAGGCCAGTTTGAGGCCATTCACTCAGTACTGTATCACTCACATCTGTTGTAAAAGACATTAGAATCTGTGGAGTAAGGAAAAAACAGAGCCTTTATGAAATGTGCACTTGAAATGAGAGATGTTTGTCTTAAATTTGGACATGATAAATAGGACTTACATGGAAACTTTGGAAGCTGTTTTAGTGAAATTTGCCCTTAAGGTCTTGTCTTCTCTTATTGCAAAATGATGAGGCAGAATGCCCAAATGTTAGCATTTGACATGTGAAGAAAAGGAAAAATTGGATAAAAAGTGGAGAATATGTTCAAATTTCTCTAATACAAGCATTAGAGAAAATAAGAAGGCCTATTCAGCATTGGGTTTAAATAGGGAATCAATAGGAAATGGTGTCATGCATTATTTACTCACTGTTTTTCTAGGGACAGTCATTCTGGAATCAAAATCAATTGGTCATCTTCACCTGGTAGCTAGAAGTAAAACATGGCAAATTCAGATGCCCTCAAGGGCCACACAGGTAACCTTAAGTGAGTGATGCAGGTTCTAAATTAGAGTGGCGAGTGGACAGATCAAGTCCCTGGAGGAAGAGGGAGAAAGTAGATATTGAAACTTAATACAGAAATACAGGACCACTGTTGTTACATCTTCAGACTTTTAAAGGAAACTGAAAAAAGGTTTTTTTTTTTTTTTTGAGACATATGACACTTAATGTCAGCTCAGGTGTTCCAAGATACTGTGTAGGTCAGTGAAAAATTGTCTGCTAGTCTTAATTTTCCTGAGAGCTGCCTGTCTGTGGCATCTATTTTAGTGGCCAGGGAAAGCAGGTTTGCTTCTTGGCATGGGATAGACAGGTAGGGCTCTTTGGTTTAGCAACATATTCTCTGAGTAAACAATCAGGCTGCATTTTTGCAGTCATAGCGTCAGGGGGCTGATGCCATTTTTAATCACTTATAAAGCTCTAGGGGCTATATGGAGAACCTACTGTTAATTGATATTCTTTCATAAACTAAAATTTTATTTACTTTATAAAAATACCATAATCATCAGTTGCCGGCACTTATGTTTCTAGTACCCGAGATTAGGAAATCCACAAAGATGGTTTTAACCAATTTAAGATCTCTTCAGTTACTTGAAAAGAAAGTGGAAAAAAAAGACATTCTGATTCTTCGCTGGCCTGTGAAGTTGAAGGAATTCAGTTTAATTCTGTGTGTGTGTGTGTGTGTGTCCATAGCTAATTTTCATGCAGGTTTAATGTTCCTTGGAGAAAAAAGTTCCTTGGTGTAGAAAATAATTATGTAACATATGAAAATGGTCAAAAAATGAAATATAATCAAGGGGAGCTGTTAATAGTCTTGCATGTCTTTTAAAAAACTGCTAGTTTTATTGAAAATTTATCAAACTTAACCTTTGAAAATGAGACAGGTTATTATTTTCAAGGCTCAAGGTTTATTTTTCCCAAGAGATTTTTGTTGGATATGTGTATGTTTTGATTTTTTAATCAAGCCTGTTCATTTTCTTACTTTTATGTAATGGATATATGGTAATTAAATAAGAAAACAGATTAAAAAAACAGTTTTTACCTAAAAGATTTGTTGAAACCTGAAAGTGACCTTTGTAAGTCACCATCTTTTTCTGAACCTTCATTCATAAATTGGGAACAGTTTCCTCTATCTTGCAGATTGTTCTTTAGCATTAAATGAATATCTATATAATGTGCCTGTTGCAATACTTCCACGTAATAGGGACTCATTCCTTTCTTTGCTATCTTTAACCCTGAAGACATCAGGGAGGGTGCCAACTGCCCATACTGATCCTAGCTGGGGAAAGAATATAGCTTGGACTGCTTTTGTTTTGGGGTTATATTTAAGTTAGTTTGTCTAGTGCTGTGTCTATGGTTCTTAGGCATCAGCATTTACTGCTTTTATGAAACTCTCTGTAATATATAGCCATATAGCAGGTGTTTGGAGTGATCTCACATTAATACATTTAAAAATCACATTTGTAGATTGCGGACAGAAAAGTCAGGACCTTAACCACTAGTAGAAAGCAGTTAATCAGCTTGCGTGTACTGCCAAGTGGACCTCTCTACTGAGAACATTTAATGATAAGCCACAAAATGAGAAGTGGACTTGAAACCGCTTTGGATCAGCCTGCCTTAAGTAAATGGAAGAGTTGGGACTTTACTGCATGTTTATTATTATTTTATTTTTGGTAGGCACCAGGTCTTGCTGTGTTGCCCAGGCTGGTCTGAAATCCCTGGTCTCAAGTGATCCTCTTGACTCAGCCTCCCACAGTGTTGCATTAGAGGTGTGAGCCACAAGGTCTGGCCTTTATTGCATGTTAATTTGGCATTTCAGCAGTCAACTCAGCTGGGAAGCTGCTTGCTTGTTGGGAAGACATGGGCAAGAGAAAAGTTTGATAAATGTGTGTGCTGTGACTTTATGCTTGTGAAAAACCAAAATCTCACAATTGTCAGTACAGCAATAAATGGAAACATCTACTTCTGCTTCTTGACAAATGCATTGCTGATAAGGACAAGGGAAATGGCCCTCTTGACCATGTTTAGGGTCAGGAATTCTTCCCTTTGCCTTAGAATAAAAGTGTTTTCTTGGAACATAAGATTGAAAGTGTCTTTACCGGATTCAATTTCTGTGACAGTTTTAGAAGCCCTCCTTGATGTATATGGGTAGTTCACAACAGTGAGTAACTTTGTGGTTAAAAAAGAAAGAAGAGTAAGTTGTTACAGGTAGAGGCATGTAGAGAGCACATTCTTATTAGTGCCAGAAGTCCTTATCCAAGAGTCTGCATGCAGAACACAAAGGTAAATTTCATTCTGTTTCTTTGAAGCATTTTCTTATTCTTTTCCCATGAAAATGAGGGAGGACTTTTGTGGGAATGATGAGAACACTACTTATGAAAGATTGTTAAGTTCTTACTTAAGTCTGAAATATGACTAAATCTTGCCAGCCTATCAGATGCAGTTGAAATGTGAACCTCTGCAAAACTGTGGGGATCAAAGAAAAACTGCCTTCACCTTGTCTTTTTCAAAGAAGGGGATATAGGGAAGGCAAGATCCTCTTCATGACTTTTTGGAAATGTGATTGCTATAGTCTTAACATTGGTAGACTACATAATATGTGCAGAGCACTAAATGAGTTTATAGGTAATGAAATTTTAGACTTGGAGTTGACCTTAATGGTAATTTTATTCTACCTGCTTATTTTGAAAATGTGACAATTAAGAGTAAGTTTACTGCCTCTTTAGGAAGTTAATCTATTTAACAGCTACGCATCTTTATAAATATTCTCGAGTTTTATGATATAGCAAGTGATTGATACTCACAAGCACACCCAGCACATTCAAATATAGATGATCTACATCTGCTAGATACTAGTGCTAGATAATAGTGGTACATTTTCTAGGAAGAGGTGGGATTTGAACCCATTTTAGTAAAAAGGGGAGGAAAGACAGATGTGGTGGTGCATGCATGCAGTGCTAGCTACTTGGGAGGCTGAGGCAGGAGGATTTCTTGAGCCCATGAGTTTGAGGCTGCAGTAGGCTATAATCATGCCACTGCACCCCCAGGTGACACAGAGCAAGAAACTGTCTTAAAAATGGAGGAGAGGAGGCCAGGCGTGGTGGCTCAAGCCTGTAATCCCAGCACTTTGGAAGGCTGAGGCAGGTGGATCACCTGAGGTCGGGAGTTTGAGAGCAACTTGACCAATATGGAGAAACCCCATCTCTACTAAAAATACAAAATTAGACGGGCGTGGTGGCGCGTGTCTGTAATTCCAGCTACTCGGGAGGCTGAGGCAGAGAATTGCTTGAACCAGGGAGGCGGAGTTTGCAGTGAACTGAGATCATGCCACTGCACTCCAGCCTGGGTGACAGAGCGAGATTCCATCTCAAAAAAACAAAACAAAACAAAACATTGAGAGAGGGACTTGGAGCAGTAGAGTTAAAGTAGATGAGAACTGCGATAGGAAATAAGAATTGGTGGTGTGTGATAATTTGTGGAATTAGATATTGAGAGTGGGAGTTCCTACCAGAGGGTGTCTGTGTGTGTTTGTTTTTTAAAATAGGAAATGGTGGCTAGGGGAGTTTTTTGTGTTAAATCTGTGTTGTTGGGGGTTTTTGGTTGGTGAGGGGGGACAGGGTGACCAGATGAGGAAGCGATAAAATTTAGACATCTGAGAGAAAGGGAGGAAATGGACTAACATATTCTCAGGTAGTTAACCTCTCCTCAGCCTCATCTACTGGTCCTTCTGAACGTTATCAGTTCCCCTAATGAGCCATACTTCTCACTTCTGTCCTTTTTCTTTCTTGCTTGCTTGCTTTCTTTTTTTTTTTTTTTTTTGAGATAGAGTTTCGCTCTTGTTGCCCAGGCTGGAGTGCAATGGCGCGATCTCGGCTCGCTGCAACCTCCTTCTCGCGGGTTTAAGTGATTCTCCTGCCTCAGCCTCCCTAGTAGCTGGGATTACAGGCATGCGCCACCATTCCTGGCTAATTTTTATATTTTTAGTAGAGATGGGGTTTCACCATGTTGGCCAGGCTAGTCTGAAACTCCTGACCTCAGGTGATCCACCCACCTCGGCCTCCCTAAGCGCTGGGATTACAGGCGTGAGCCACCACACCTGGCCCACTTCTTCCTTTTTCATATGCTATTTCATTTACTAATAATACCTTTCTCCATACCCCTACCCAAAGGTTGAGTTATTGTCTGTTCATTTGTGTGTTTAGACTTTATTCACCCTTCATTTTAGGGTGGTTGTTTCTATAATACATAAATGATGTCTACAAATTTGACCTTTAATGTAGGAACAATGACAAACCACTGAAGGCTTTCCAATCAGGAGAGTGATGTGAGCAGATTTATATTTAAAAGCAGTGGTTCTCAAGCTTTAAGTTGCATCAGAATTGTCTGAAGGGCTTGTTAAAACACTAATTACTGGGCTCCACGCTTAGTTTATGATTCAGTAGGTCTGGGCTAGAGCCTGAGAATTTGCATTTCTAACAAGTTCCCAGGTGCAGTCTGAAGATCATACTCATTTAGAGGGATCGCTCGGGCTGCAGCAGGAATGAATGGGCATTTGTGGGTGGTTGGGCAGGACAGGAGCAGGGCAAATGACCTGAAAAATGTATCACTATTTCAAGTAAGAAATAATGATGGAGAAAAGTGAGTCTGTCCAGAGATACTTATAGACGGTACTTGATTAAAGACAAGAAACGAAGGAGGTGAAGCCCGGGGTTTCTGGCATGGGGAACCAGGTGGGTGGTGGTGCCTTTCACTGAAATAGGGAGCACTCAATGACCAGATTTTCTGAGAGAGGTCAGGAAGTGGGACAGTGATGTGATGGTATGTGTGGAGACCTCCAGTTCTGTCAGTATGCTAGCCTTCACCTCAGTGGGGAGAGGCTCCTACCACTTTGGGAGTCATCAGGTTGGGACTGATAGTTAGCCCGTCGGAGTAGATGGGATTAGCTAGGAAGATAGGTAAGAAGAGCATGTGGGACAGGATGCCAAGGGTCACAACTCATTAAGGGAAGCTAGAGGAAGAGGAGAAGCAATTGTTAGAGAGGGTCACACCACCAGGAGTGTACAGTGCTATTGTGGAGACTAAGAGGAAGACATGTTTAGAAGGGAGGGGAATAGAGCTGGGTGTGGTGGCTCACACCTGTAATCCTAGCACTCTGGGAGGCTGAGGTGGGTGGATCACCTGAGGTCGGGAGTTCAAGGCCAGCCTAACCAACACAGTGAAACCCCATCTCTATGAAAAATACAAAAGTTAGCTGGGTGTGGTGGCCGGTATCTGTAATCCTAGGTACTCGGGAAGCTGAGGCAGGAGAATTGCTTGAACCCGGGAGGCAGAGGATGGAGTGACACAAGATCACATCGTTGCACTCTAACTTCGGCAACAGAGTGAGACTCCCTCTAAAAAAAAAAAAAAAGAAAAAAAGGAGACGTGAGAACCAGCATCAGTTGCTGCTGGGGAATGCCAGGAAATTAAGTACTAAAGAGGGTTCAGTTGAGTTCACAACATGGAAGTCCATCGTGCATTCACACAGCGCTGACTCAGCCTGGTTTGGGCCAGGCTCTACGCTAGACACTGAGGGTTCACCCATGACTGAGATTTTTTCCAACGGCTTGGAAGAAGCAGGAGGCAGCCTGCAGTGGGTTAGGAGGGTCAGGACAGAAACTGACTAAGCGGTAAGTTCCAGAAACCTGGAAGGAGAGAGGGCAGCGGAGTAGAGGGTAGAGTAGCTGGGGGATTTACATGATGATGATGATGATGATGATGATGATGATGGAAGAGACTTGAGTGTTTAAATGGAATAGGAAGATTCAGAGGGAGAGAATGAAGATTTGGAAGGGAGAGAAAAGCTGGATAGAGACATGTCCATGGGAGTATGGGATGGGAAGGAGACCACAGCCCAGACCCTGCATGGGTGGTCTGCATGCCTGTCCCACAAGAACCAGCTTCATGTTTAGTCCGATTTGAGGGTGCTTAAAGGCCCCATTCGGGTTTGCCTCACTTAGGTGCCACATAGCCTTAATTTCCAGCATTAAAGATCTATTCCTTTGGACTACTTTCCTTTAGAGATGTGCAAGATATTCCTGGGGCAGGCAAGATAACACATTACAGAAATAGACTCTAACAAGCAAGTAAATACTTAGCTCCCCTTTATCCTGATGGAAGGTAGTGAGCTTGCGGTGCTCAGGAGGAAGAGACAGAATCCTGGAGTCTGTCCTAGCCTGCCTCGTTTCAGTTCTGATTTAGTGGAGACAAAAGGCCCTGTATGATTTTAACACAGTTTGGCAGCCATTTCCTTGAGATCAGTTCAATAATGGTATTAAAATATGATAGAGTTGATTGAATGTTCAGCAAGCCTGTGGGTAATGCAGTGTCCCCTGCTCCACCATGTGTAAGGTTGCAAATGAGGTCATATGACCGTCAATATTAAAACGTTGCCCGTGATCGTGCCCACTTAGGTGGTAGGCGGGATCTCTGTCCTCTTCATGACTCCTCTTGATTCTCTCTGAGGGCATCATACGTGGTTCACAAACAGTTCTGTCGTTCTCCTCCTCTGGCAAAGCCACTGGGAGGAGGTATCTTGCTGCTGGCACTGTGGTTTTCCATGAAGATGGAAAGCATCTGCCCAGGAGTCTCTTTGAATCCCAAGTTACACAACTTTCAAAGAGCCAGTTTGTTCTGATACTATTGATCCTGACTACATCAGAGTCTCAATTCTTTAAAGAAATGGAGCGTTTTACACTCCAGTCTGTGTTTCACCTATGTGGCTAACGTGAGCAACAGTGTCTTCTTCTTCCACTGTCTCCCCCAATTCTGTGATGCTTTTCCCTGTGGAAACTGAGTCATGCAGTAGACACATGGGAAAAGCCCTAGAGATTCTGCCAAAGTCAGAATCTCACTTTTGGTGAGTACTCCCCTCCTCCCAGAATAAGAGAAGCCTTGTATTCTGTAAATTAAACTTCAGTTTGAATGTCCTAGATCACGGCTGTCCAGCGGAACATTTTATAATCTGTGCCGAGTAACCACTAGTTGTTGAGTTAGTGAGTGTTGAAATGTGGCTAGTGTCACTGGGGAACTGAATTTTAAATTTTACTTAATTTTAATTACTTTAGAGTTTAATAATCACAGGTGGTTAGACAGTGTAGCTCTAGACCAGTGGTTTTGAAATTTTATGTATCAGAATCGACTGCAGGACTTGTTAAAGCATAGATTGCTGGGCCCTGCCCTCCCCAAAGTTTCTGATTCATCTGGTCTGGGTCAGGGGTTGAAAATCTACATTTCTAACAAGTTCTCAGGTGATGCTGCTAGCCTGGAGGGAGCCACATTTGGGAATCACCACTGTAGTCTTTGTTCTAGTATTTAATTAATATGCTAACTCACACAGATAGAGTTGCCATCAGCCAGTCATCAGGGTTCTGGGTCAGCTGGTTGACAAGCAGCCTAGTACCTCCCTTCCTTTCCCATTCCTAAACCACACTGGGTTCTTTTTTCCAAAAACATTACAGCTCATCTTTAAGGCTGATTCATGATACTTTCTAAACAGCCACAGTAGCTGAAACACTGGGCTACTGGGGAAATTCCAGCCTTGAACAGACTTTGGTTTTTCATTCCAGCTTTATTAATGTGTTCTTTAATCTTATAAGAAATTAGACCATGTGTGTGGTGCATGTAGGCTGTGAGTAATTTTATCTTTGCCAAGCTCATACTTGGCATTATATTCAATGATTTCTGTGTCCATGCTGGCTAGCCTGGTCTCAGAGGGACTGTCCCTAAAATCATTTTTTAATGAGTAGTTTTTTAACCAAATGGCAAAGTCATTTTTAATACTTAGAAATACAGTCTAATAAATTTTTTTTTAGAATAACAGAGCACTGTCTTATGGGTGATTGTTTATACAAAGGTGTTTCTCAGAAACGTATTGGAGTATTTACAGATGAAATGACATGCTGTCTGAGATTCCCTTTAAAGGCCTGGTTGGGGGAGGGTAGCTGAAACCAGATTGCAAAACATTGATGATTGTTGAAGTATAACATGGAGGTGCAGTATATACTATTCTTTCAACTTTTGTGATTGAAATTTTACATAGTAGGTTAAAAAAAAAAGCATGCTCTTAGAGAAACTAAACACAGTATCTTTGTGAAGTACCAGGTAAATAGTTGGCATTAAAAATGAAAAGTAATTTGTTGGTTTTGTTTTAGGGAATTCAACTGGATAACGAATGTAATGGATGATCTAAAGGAAATGGAAGAGAACAGCAATTGTTTAAATGTAATAGATTATAGACCATTGTTAAGGAAGAATCTGCAGATTGGCAAAGGACTTCATATGTGTGTATGGTGTTTAAGTAGAGGAAATACACCCCTACTGGTTTTTCTGTATACCATTATAGATATCTCTTCTTAACAGTTTGCAGCACAAATGGTGATCGCTGTGATGTGTCGAAGTTTTATTTGATTTGGACAAAGGCAAAAATTTTATAAATTTAATAAAGAGGCAGCAAGGAGGGAAGGAAGTGGTAAGTCATACCACTGGAGTTCATAGGCAGCTGAACTTTTCTGGGTGGCCCAGTTTAGATTTTTTGAGTAAAGAAATATTTACCCTGAAAGAGAAGAGTTAAAAAAAAAAAAAAAAGACTTTGTCAGTCATCTAAAGGTTGTGAGAATAAACTCACCTTTTTTTTTTGAGACAAGGTTCTTATTTTGTCATCCAGGCTATAGGGTGCAGTGGTGAGATAATAGCTCACTGCAGCCTTGATCTCCCAGGCTTTAGCAATCCTCCTGCCTCAGCTTCTCAAGTAGTCAGGATTATAGGCATGCACCAGCACACCTGGCTAATTTTTAAAAAGTTTTTACAGAGATGAAGTCTCACTGTGTTGCCCAGGCTGATATTGAACTCCTGAGCTCAAGCCATCCTCCCACCTCGGCTTCCCAAAGTTTTGGGATTGTTGGTGTGAGCCACTGTGGCCAGCCATCAACTTATTTTTGATTTAGAAAAAAATCTCAGATTTTCTTCAGCAAGATGGTAATTGAAGTTGAGTATTTTAACTTTCTTTGACAATTACAGGAAGCAAAGAAGTGGTTTTATTAAATAGCAGTGAGCTTCATGCCATTTTACAGTATGTAACCGAGGCCCACGTTTTCCTTTTGATGTAGTCAATTTCTTACCATCTTTTTCCACTTTGAAATGTCTCTTTAAATGCATTTTCACCCCATATCTATCTCACATCACCTTCACCCCCTAGTGCAATCCCTACCACCCTCTGCCTAGATGACTGCTGCTCATAGATTACTTCACTGGGTAGTCTTCCCTCAAGTAGTGCCCTTTCCCTTCCCTTTCCTCCAGTGATTTTCCTTTTCTTTGACTGTCTTGTCCTTGGACCAAACGACTTAGCATCCATTTGTTCTTCCTTGTGTGTTGCTTTTTGTTTGCCAGTTACATAAAAAGTATGCCTTTGTATTACCATATGATATGACAGTAGGTATCTAACAGTGCTGCTGTTTGGTTGAAAATATTTGTAAAATGTAACAAGACCTCTAGTCTCTTTAGTTTTTAATACTTACCTATAATTTCATAGAGAATAAATTTTTCAAAGGTGGCATCTTCATTGATGTATTACTCACAAGCCTGCAGGTTGTACTCGTGGTTGTAGATGAGTTTCCACATGTTTTCTCCTATACCCACTGAATTTGTTGAAACATATCTGACTATATATGTAAGGGAGTTGCTTAAAGATTTTGGCAGTATAGGTTTTTGCACCTGCATTTGCTGATTTCTTTAAAAAAAAAAAAAAAAAAGAAACCCATAATAGCAGAAGGCTGTTCTGTATCTGTTTGTTTCAGCACTGCTGAGTGTTTAAGTATGTATTGCTTTATTTAAATTTTTGGATAATAGTATTAGTTTATAGTCCCCTTTTAGGGAGTTGTTTCTAAGAGTATGTTCAAAGGACGTGGTGCCTTTGACTCTTGATGGAGTTTGAGTAATGTTCATACAAGAGTAACATAAAAGAATCCTCCAGTGACCTGAAATTGTTGTCGGGATAAGCATAGACTGTCCCCTCAGTTCAAACCAACAGACTGAGGAACTTGTTCGTAAAACTCTCTTCTTTGACTTGGAAAGACAGGCTAAACGTGGAGTAAAACTCCTGGAGGTTTTCTCTTTTTTGAACTGTCAGTATGGCATAAAAGGAAACCTTCAGTAACTTGAGAATACTGACTGAACCCAGATGCACTCATCAAAGCATTTGTTGAACACCTATGCATTAGGCTCTGTAATTCTAGTGAAGCCTTGCACCATTTTCAGCATTGAATTTAAAAGTAGGTCAGTGACCACAGTGAGGTAAGAAAAACATTTTTTGCAAAAAGAAAATCCTTGGAGAGTGCTGCTTTGATAAGACGTTTAAGCTTTCCCCCAGATAGCTGATTACATGCGTGTGTCTGGATTTCCTACATCTCTCACGCTCTTGTCCCTTGAAGAGTCTCTGAAATACACAACTGTTTAGTGCTTTTAAGCCATGCACTTTGGGTTTGTCGAGAAGAAACCAAAAGACCTGTGCCTGGCAAAGCCATGTTGAAGCCTCTAATGTCTAATGTCTTTTGGGTAAGATGGCACTCAGTAGTCAAGACCCAAAACACTGAACTCACCAAGCAAGCACACCAGAAGGGGTGTTCAATATTTCTCTTTTTGTAAATGCTTTTGTACCTCTTATTTGCTAGAAAGGACTAGATGATGTCTGTTTTAGATATACTTCTTCCCTCTTTCTCCCTCTGGTTTCTCTCTCTCTAGTTTCTCTTTCCTGAACTATGGGATTTTTGTTGCATGATAGCCCTTCGATGTGTGATCTTCATGCTTAATATGCAGTGATACGCAGGGAACAGATTCTGGGACTACTTTTTTCATTTTTTTTCTCTGCTCCTAGGCCTTGGTGTATGAGATTCCTTTTCAGGATTTTTCTACCATCTGATGGATTTCTGCAAAATTAATTAACAGTGTAAAGTTTCTCAAATTTTTTTCCTGACCTCTCCCCTTAAAATAGTCTGTAGTTTTATGGCAGGATTGGGAGGGTCTCCCATCCTTACAGGGAAGCACCAGTCAAGGTTCTCATGGTAAGTGCCTCTTTGAGAGGTTTAACATTATATGCATTTAGCTTCCAGAGAGGAGGGAAAACCTTCCCTTTAGGTCCATATCATTTGAGAGGAACTTTGGGGTTGAATAGGCTAAATGTTCCTACTTGTGGTCTTGTTTTCACTGCTTTGTTACCTAGTGCAAACAGATTTATGCAAGAGTTGTGGCTTTTTAGAATACACACAGTCGTCAAAAAAATCCAAAGACTTGAGGAAATGGAATTTGCCTGTAGAAGAAGCTTCTTGGATACCAGTGTCAAACAACTTTGCTAAAGCATTAATGTGGTCACATGTTTGACAGACTACATAAACTTCCTACATTTTCCCGGAGTGGTCTAATGAGTTATCACCACCTGTATACATTCCATCCTACGTAGAAATCTTTCCTCATTGAAACAGATTTCAAGGAAAAAGGTCATGCCCTATTCCAAATCTACCTGTTGCCTCTTCTATACTCTCTTCCACTTTTAAGTCCTCTGTAACAATGGCTCTTGCTGTCACCCACATAGAAATATTCCAGTTTTTGAAATAGGCCCACAAGGAGTTTCAATCACTGAGAGCTTAGGGAATAAAAACTAATTTTAATGTTTGCATTAGCAAAACAATTAGACAAATATATTGCAGAAATTATACACATTTCTAAACCAAATGCATAAAGCCTGTGTTAATCAGAACTTGTAGTTAAGCCTTATTTTTTTCTTTGCTTTACATTAATAAGAAAGAGGCAAGACACAAGAAAAACTGAAGGATTTAACAAATCAGCACCAGTTTCCCTTCTGAGTAACATAATGAGGTGTGGACAGAGCCAGCTCAGTTCTCTCCTTCTGCAGTGTTCCACAGTGAGTGTGAAGACAATAGTACCTTCAGGTACTGCAGGCTTTTCATGTTTTGTAATTACAACAGTTAGAAATTTAGTAATACATTTCAGTGTTATATTTAAAGATGAAAATGAAAAAGCTTTTCTGATTTTAATTAGATTGTTTATTCAAAAAACCATCCATTCTCCTAAAATTTTTGTTTAAAAAAGATTGGCTCATCTTCATTATCCAGACTGCCGCATATACCACGCACAGCCAGAAGTTGCCATAGTTAGAGGGGCCAGGAGCAGAGCCATCCCCAGCTCCTCCCCACTCCTCCCTTCTCATTAAGTCATCCCCACGCGGCATTCCCTCTTGCTGTCTGACCTCCCATCGCAGACTCATCTGCCTGACTTCACTGTCTCCTGCCCAAGCTCTCACAAAAGCTCATAGCTTCTTACCTGTCCACTCAATCCTTAAAATCATTGGTGGTTGTCATCTTTACAAACAGGACAAGATCATGAGGAGATGCCCCTGCTCCATGTGTCCATTACCCATGGCGGTAGATTTCGAAGGTTCTTCTGGGATGTGGCAGATCGCTGGGTCTCCACGTCATGCCGTTCCCCCATCCTCAGTTGGCACGGCTCTACTTTTGTTCTGCCTTCTACGCTTAGAGTAAGATTTTGTTGAATAAAACATTCCAGGTTGTAGGAAAGTTTGAAAACCATGGGAGGAGATAACTGCTAAAATGCTGTGTCTTTCCTTGTATTCTGTTGGAGGTGCTAATTTTGAGCTCTTGGCCTTCGGTGTTTTTTGTTGTTGTTGAGACGGAGTCTCGTTCTGTTTCCTAGGCTGGAGTGCAGTGGCACAATCTCAGCTCACTGCAACCTCCTCCTCCCAGGTTCAAGCGATTCTCCTGCCTCAGCCTCCCGAGTAGCTGGGATTACAGGCTTGCACCACCATACCTGGCTAATTTTTGTATTTTTAGTAGAGACGGTGTGTTGCCATGTTGGCCAGGCTGGTCTTGAACTCCTGACCTCAGATGATCTGCCTGCCTCAGGCTCCCAAAGTGCTGGGATTACAGGCATGAGCTACTGCACCCTGCCTGTGTTCACATTTCTGACACTTCTTCAGCTTGAGGGGTCCATGCTAATTGAATCCTTATTGTGACCAGTGTTTTTGTGCATACTAATGTATTTAATCTATACCTGATTGACATTGGTACTAATATCAGCACCATTTTATGGATGAGGAGACTGAGGCACAGAGGTTAACCACCTTGCCCGGGGTTCCATAGTCAGTCAGTAGCCAAGTTAGGATTCAGAGGTTGGAGGTCAGCCGGCTTGCTCTGGAGTCCACACTCTGAAACGCTAGACTCTCAGAACAAACTGGATGCATTAACATAATTAGGTAGCTTTTCCAGACTTTTGAGTGGAAGAAGTACAGCCCCTGGATTCCTCTTTCTACAGACTTCAGTTTTGATTGTGGGCTGAATGTGCCCTCACATTTTGATAAGCCCAGGCCTGTGTGGGGCAAGTTTGGAGGGAAAAGAATTAGAGCAGGAGAGAATACACTATAGAGAAAAGAGAGGAAACGGGTCATTTTCCCCAAACCCAAAAGAACCCCAGCCCGTGGGCTCCCTGGCCTTGATCTGAAGTCTGGGAGCCATTCATTTGTATGCCCATTTGATTTCTCATGCCAGGACAATGCCACAGTCACTTTGACCTAATTGTATGGCTCCCCTGTTCCCTTCACTCTTTTCACTCCAAAGTGAATACATTTGTTGCTTTGGCAACTCGAGATGTTAGAATCTTTTTTCTTTCTCCATCCCTGAAAGACAGTTGAGGGACTTGCGTGATAGATTGTGAAGAAAAATCTGGGAATCGTTTAAATTAGATTTTCAGGAATATGACTTATCTAACTCTGAGAAGCTGGGCAGAAGGTGGCCTTCTTGCCTGATGACTCCTTCCTGCCTCTGCTAGCATTTCAGAACAACAGAAGCTTGCCTGGATCTTTTCTCACATGAGTTTTGGTCCTGGAGTCACCATTGGAAGTCTAGTCGGGGTTGCTACCTTACTGTTGTGGGCCGAAACCAATACACAGTGGGTTGAAGGAGCAGAAACTTCTTTGCAAAGGCGAATCAATGTGGGTTGGTAGGAATTTGCATCCCCCCCCCATTTTCTTAAAAAACACTCTTGTAATGGGACAAATGTGACTGCTCAGAGGTTCCCACAGGGGCCTTTTGGAATATTTTCATATTCTGCCATCTATGGGAAGTGAGAGGCTGTTAAGTATGTGTGTGTGTTGGTAGGGAGCAGTAACCGAGCAACTCCTTTGCTGGCGGAAGGGGATGCCATGGGCCAAGGGATTCCTTTGCATACCTTTGTCAAGGGCCAGATGGGGAGGGCTGTCGTGCCAGGTGAGATGCAGTTAGCCCTGGAAGCAGCAGTGTTTGGATCTCCAGCTCTCAGTCCAAGTAAAACCAGAGTTAAGCCTCAGTGTGGTGCTGGATTAGAAAGAAAATATGGCTGAATGGCCAGGCGTGATGACTCATACCTGTAATCCCAGCACTGTGGGAGGCCAAGGTGGGTGGATCATGAGGTCAGGAGTTCCAGACCAGCCTGGCCAACATGGTGAAACCCCATGTCTACTAAAAATACAAAAATTAGCTGGGCATGGTGGTGAGCCCCTGTAATCCCAGCTACTCGGGAGGCTGAGGCAGCAGAATCGCTTGAATCCTGGAGGCCGAGGTTGCCACGAGCCAAGATCGCACCACTACACTCCAGCCTGGGTGACAGAGCAAGACTCTGTCTTGGCGCCAGGGGGTGGGGGTGCGGGTTACAAAAAGAAAAAAAGTATGGCTGAATGAAAGGTCAGGAGTGGATTCTGGGTCCTGACGGACCCAGTGTGATTAACAGGCTCCTTCATTAGGCGCAGTCTGCTCAGAAATACCCTTTGCCTATATATTTAAAAGAGCGTTCTGTGTCAAGTTTGAACTGTGACTTATTGGGGATTATTAACACTTGGTGGGGAGGGGAAAGAACAAAGAATCCTCAGCCCTTCGTCTTAGCGGAGGGGATGATCCAGTTTGTGGATTGCCAGGATGCTTGTTTTGTTCCCTTCCTCCCCTGCTGCCCAGCCTTCTGGCTGTATTACTGCTTATTCGCCTCTTTGTTAGAGGAAGAAACAAAAGGAGTTCAGATTCAATGCTTGCTTTTGCTTTTGGGTTAGCAGCCTTCGTTGAAGGTTAGCTGAGTGAGAGAGGAGAGGGGAAGGTAAAGACTGAGCTATCTATTTAGGTTATTGACTAATTTAGATTGTATGCCATTCTGCCCCTTTCATGCTGTATGGAGGGCAGAGCCATTATGACAGAAAGTGAAAAGGGAGATTGTGTATAACAGAAAGCCAAGGCATTAGAGCCTAATTGGAAACAATACATGCCCCAAATGTGCTCTCATGTCCTAGCCAAGAACATGGTTTCAAAAACATGAGAAATAAGGGTAATGAAATGAAAAACACTTTAGAAGGCTTAAATAGCTCAGGTACTGTATTGTGGGGGAAATGAAAAATTAAGTATTAGAATTGTGTTTTTTTCTGGCTGGGCACGGTGGCTCACGCCTATAACCCCAGCACTTGGGGAGGCTGAGGTGGGCGGATCACTTGAGGGTCAGGAGTTCGAGATCAGCCTGGCCAACATGGTGAAACCCTATCTCTACTAAAAATACAAAAAAATTTAGCTGGGTGTGGTGGCAGGTGCCTGTAATCTCAGCTACTTGGGAGGCTGACACAGGAGAATCACTTGAACCCAGGAGGCAGTGGTTGCAGTGAGCTGATATTGCACCACTGTATTCCAGCCGGGGCCGCAGAGCAAGACTCCATCTCAAATAAAGAAAAAAAAAATGGATTTTTTCTTTGCAATTGGGAAAAGAATATGAAATAAAGTGACAAATACGGCTCGTTTGATTATTTTCTTAATCTTTATTTTTTCTCTTGTATTAAATTTAAGACTGTAGACTTCCCACTAGATCTTGGAGACACTAAGGTGAAAATCTTCACACTTTAAGTTGAAAATATCTCTTTGGGTGTAATGTTTCACTTGTGAAAGAACTGTTAAAATCCTGCCGGATCATGGGTAGCGTAGGGTGCAAAGACACAGAAAAAGCTCATTTTTACTGAAGGAGTTTTAGAGCCTATGTCAGGTGACAACTTTGTCTATTTCTGCCATCTTCCTGGAGTATTTGCTCCATTGTTGGCTTGCTGTGAAGGAATGTGGGCAGAAAGGGATGCTGGGAGCTCTTCATTAAGATCAAGGCCTAGTTCTTCAAGGACTGCTGAATGATTGGACCTTTCATCAGCATGCAGGAGGAAGGGATTGAGAGTGGCGGTTCATGCCATTGATTTAATTGGTCAGAGAAAGGGCCAAAGAAGGGGCAGTAACCTCCGAGAAAAGCATTCACTGCCTGTAACTGTTCTTAGTCTGGTTCTCAGGGCACTCCTGGAGGAGCTCCAGATGCTGAAGGGAAGCTTGCATCAGTGCCGCTTCAGGGTGGGAAAAGCCCATCCTGATACCTTACTTTGAAGTAGAGAGATGATTGAGAGGGTCCCCAGGCCTTTGTGAGGAGTCCTGGATGGAGGAGTAAACTGTGCCACACAGAAGTCCTGGGGATGTTCAAAGCCTGCCTCAGAGGTTTTCTCTTCAAATGAGCATCCCTAGAGCTGGGAGACAGCTCTTCTTTCCTATAGAAGCTGAGAAGGGGAGGTCAGGCAGGGAGGGCGAGGGGAACACCAGCACCAGAGGGCAGACAGAAAAGAAGAAGATGAAGCAGATGGGAAGTACACTTAGCAAGGGTGGGGATAGGGTAGGGGCTGGCTACTTAAAAGGCAAGAGGACCAAGGCCTCGAGAAAAAGCACATAAAGAAGGAAATAGAGGCCGGGCGCGGTGGCTCAAGCCTGTAATCCTAGCACTTTGGGAGGCCGAGACGGGCGGATCACGAGGTCAGGAGATCGAGACCATCCTGGCTAACACGCTGAAACCCTGTCTCTACTAAAAAATACAAAAAACTAGCCGGACGAGGTGGCGGGCTCCTGTAGTCCCAGCTACTCGGGAGGCTGAGGCAGGAGAATGGTGTGAACCAGGGACCGGAGTTTGCAGTGAGCCGAGATCCGGCCACTGTACTCCAGCCTGGGCGACAGCGCGAGACTCCACCTCAAAAAAAAAAAAGAAGGAAATAGAATCAAATCAGATGAAGTCCTTTTAGGGGAAGGATGATGTTAACGAAACAAACAAATCAACAGAATGAGGAAAAGCACTGGCAAAACCACCAGAGGAAAGTTCCAGCCAGTGCACAGGAGGGAGGAAAGCTCTTGTTTGAAATGGAAGGTGATTCTCTAAAGGAGCATTCAGCGGGTTGGAGCAACATTTAGATATGGGGGCCAGCAAAGCTTCCCTTTGTTTACTGAGCACCTACCATAGGCTGAGTGCTGTGCTAAGATTTAACAAAATAAAGATGAATACAACACAGTTCTTCATGGGACTCAAAACAGATGACAAACATAAGCAGGTAGCTTTTAAATGTTACCATAATTGTGGTGATATGGATATATATTTCATGTGATATCATATTTTTCTTTTGTTTTTTGAGAATGAGCCTTGTTCTGTCACTCCACCTAGAGTGCAGTGGTGTGGTCATAGCTCGCTGCAGCCTTGACCTCCTGGGTCTCAAGTGATCCTCCCACCTCAGCCCCCTGAGTAGCTGAGATCAGAGGCAGGTGCCGCCACACTTGGGTTATTTTTAAAATTTTTGTAGTGACAGGGTCTCACTATGTTGCCCAGGGTGTGGTGTTTTAACTCCTAGCCTCAAGTGATCCTCCCACCTCGGCCTCCCAAAGTGTTGGGATTACAGGTGTGAGCTGCTGCACCTGGCCTCATATTTTTCTTCATTGGATGATGCCCACAAAGTTTCAGTGCAGTGTATGTCTTGACTAATGCATTCAAATGTAAAGGCAGAACATTCAGTAAATGCAAGAAGGGAAGGTTTGAATCAGAAATTTTGTCCTCTCTAAGCTCCCTGAAGGTGTAAATTTCTTTGACAAACTCTTACTTTGATCAAATTTTCTTTCCAGCTATCCTCTGACTAGAAAGAGGAAGAAGACTTTGTGTTAACTTAATTTTTTAGAATTGTAGATTTGGTAGATGAGGTTGAAAAGGTAAATAAATGAGCACCTTGATCTCTTACCTGTTTTAGTGAGTCAGAAGCAAGAAGAGTACTAGAAAGTTGATTATTGATTGATTGATTGATTGATTGATTTGTGGAGACAGCATTTCACCATGTTGCCTAGGCTGGTCTTGAATTCCTGGCCTCAAGCAGTCTTCCTGCCTTGGCCTCCCAAACTGCTGGGAATGTAGGCATGAGACACTGTGCCCAAGAATGTTGAATTTAACACATTGTCTGAAAACTAGATGAGTGGCTTCTTGCTTCTGAAGAATTTGATGTGCTGCTTGATTCAAGACTGGTTTATAATATGCCCTTCAGTTTACTCTTCTTTGTTGCAATATGGAGAGAAGTGGTATATTTTAAAAACATTTGGGGCCGGGTGCGGTAGCTCATGACTGTAATCCCAGCACTTTGGAAGACTGAGGTGGGCGATCATGAGGTCAGGAGTTAGAGACCAGCCTGACCAACATAGTGAAACCCTGTCTCTACTAAAAAAAAAATACAAAAATTAGCCGGGCGTGGTGGTGCCTGTAATTCTAGCTACTCAGGAGGCTGAGGCAGGAGAATCACTTGAACCTGGGAGGCGGAGGTTGCAGTGAGTGGAGATTGCGCCACTGCACTCCAGCCTGGTGACAGAGCAAGACTCCCTCTTAAAAAAAAAAAAAAAAAATTGCTATGAGGGAATCCCCTTTGGGGGAGTTTCATGATTAAAATATTTTTGAGTGACCCTGTACTTGCTACCAATTCTGGTTATGATAAACGTGTAGCTTTTGGTGCCTGAAGAATGGAGTTGACTGTTAAACAGTCTGGTAACTATTGGAAATAAATTAGAGTTGTGGGCAAGAAGTAAAGAAAGTCATCAGAGTCGGATAAGGAATTTGGAGAGCTCAGAGGGAGATGATAAAAAAAAAGTTGATAAATTAAGGTTTGTTTGTTAGTTTATTGAGTGTCTACTATGGTAGGATCTAGCAAAATAAAGATGAATACAACACTTCTCCATGGAACTCATAATGATAATGGATGACAAACATGAACAGATGGCTTTTAAACATTCCTATCATTGTGGTGATATGGATTTGCTCTAAGACTTCCCTTGTTTTGAGTCTGTGAAGCTGATGTTAGATGAAGATGTGCTAACTAGACTGGTACGTAACTGTCCCTTCTTCACACCTGTGACTTTAAATCTCCAAAGTAGTGACACTTGCCACACAGACTTCAGGGTCCACATTCAACTTAAGAAATCTCTCTCAACTTTGTAGTGGGTGGATGTGGATCTGAGATCACGGTGTATAGCAGAGAAGTCCTTGGTAAGAAAAAAATGACCAAAGGATATATGTTTTCTATTGCTACGGGAACAAATTACCACACATTTAGTGGCATGAAATAACAACGATTTATCATTTTATAGTTCTGCCAGTCAGAAGTCCAACATGGGTCTCACTGCGCTAAAACCAAGGTATTGGCAGTGCTATGTTCCTTCTGGGGGGCTCTAGGGGACAGTCTGTTTCCTGGCTATTTCCAGCTTCTAGAAACCACCACCTTCCTTGGCTTGTGGCCCCCTTCCTCCATATTCAATGCAAATAATGTCAGGGCAAGTCCTTCTCATGCTTGCATGTCCCCAGTTTTTTGGCCACAGCCTCAGAAGGTTCTGCGTCTATGAGGACTCATGTGATTAGATTGGGCCTACCCAGATAATCCAGGATAATCTCACTTTCACAAGGTCTTCAACTTTAATCATATCTGCAAAGTCTCCTTTGCCATATACGGTAACATATTCATAGGTTCTGGGGATTGGGATGGGGATATCTTTAGGGACTATTATTCTGCCTACCAAAGAAGTGGGGCTTGGCTCTTTCTGTAGTGCCTGTGATACTCTAAGTCAGTTGAATGGGCCTCTAAATTAAGTTTCCTTCAGATTTCTATACCTGTGCCATAATTGCTAGACAGCCCCATTTGATATATTATTCCCTGACTCAGAAATACTTCTTGGCTCGGCACTCAGGGAACTCCACAGTGGGGTCCTTACCCCTTCTTATCTTAGTCCAGAACAAGAACTCTATTCTGGTTGGATGTGTGTACTCGCCATTGCCCTTCATTCCCTGTTCTGTTGACTGCACATTTCTGACTCCCTGCCTGAGTCATTCCTTCCAAACCAGAATGTGCCCTTCCCTGATTTCTGCCCATGATTTCTATGAAATCCTGCGATATTGGCCATCCTCACTCCATATTTGGAGTTTATCATAATTACCTAGTACTACTATTTAACTTTCACAAGAATGCATTTGCTCTTTCCATCTATACCACCATCCTTAAATACTTGGTAAAAAGTCAGTCTTGGGATTTACCCTCAGAGACACTGATTACATGTTCTAGTATGTGGTCAAGAAGTTTGACATGAAACAGCCTCTGTCAGTGATGCTGGTATAGGCAGCCCCACATGATGCTGTGCAGGAAACTCCTTGAGGGAGGATGATTGACCTGTCACCCAGAGTGACAGGCATCATGCTTTGCATGTAGGTGGAGGTTATTATGTTTCTGGGTGATGATACTGGTTTTCTGAAGGCAAGTTTTAATGGAGAGAGTGTGTTTTGTGGGACGTGTGTAATAGAGTTAAGGGCACCAAACTGTGTACCATCTTTTTAGAGCCAGCTGCTGAGTGTGAAAATTCAAAGGTGGACAGAGAGCCAGTCTATGTCCCAGAGTGGACATGGTAAGACAGTACAATTGAGAATTGGTAATAACCATTATAATGGCAAAATCACCAAACCTCTAGTTTTTTTTTTTTATGTTTACTTTTTCTGTGTTTCGAGGACCTTGTGCAGATTATCAAAGGCAGAAATTATGTCATGGAAGAGATTTGAAAAAGTGGAAGATGGCCAGTTTTTGAGAACATGTGGAGAGAACTCTCTGCTTTCAGTGCCCATTGTGATAACTAGTTCTTCTTGATGACTGGAATGCAAAGAACACCCAAAGATCTGAATTCCCACTGAACCAAGCATTTTTGGAATGAGGTCTTTCATGAATATGCCATGATCTTGATTTCTGCTTTTGTTAAGATTCCAATGGAGCCTTTGTTATTTTCTTGAGTCCCTGAAGAGTTCTAGATTCCCTGAAGAGTTAGGTCTAAGAGATTGATTTATTTTCAGAATTGATTTTTGCCTTTTTACATTATTTTGTGATCTTATAGCATAAAATAAAACTTACTAATAGGCATATTAAGCAAAATGTTTTTTGTTTCTTTCAATTTTGTGCCTTTTATTACTTTTCCTATCAACTTTTTAGAAGTTGAAAGGGAAGACATCTGTTTTCATTGAGAGGAGATCTTTAAAAAAACGAGCTATTTCAGAGTTCCTGTAATAATAGGGTTCTACCTATTGTAAATAAAGGAAGTTAATCTGGGCCAGATGAGGTATTAAAAATAACAGATAACTGTGTGAATACACTAAAATCTATTGAGTTGTATACTTTAAATTGGTGCTTTATGTGGTATGTGAAATGTATCTCAATAAAGCTGCAAAAAAAATACATAAATAAATAAAGTGGAAAAGAAAAAAAACCCAGATGTTTCTCTGAGCTCCTGGAAGCTGTCACAGTGGTGAGACACTTGTTTTAGAAATCACCAAAATTTTCGAGTCCCTAGTCACCAAATAAACATAGCAAATGTTTTTGTATTGTTATCTTTTGTTGAAAGAAGAGCTGTTCTAAGATAAATCATGCTAGGCACTTTAATAACAGTGTTTGATTCAATTTAAGTCAGTTCTCCATGTAACTATTAAATATAAATATTCTGTGAATCAAGTAGGCTGTGAAAATTCATGTCCTTTTCTCAGTGGGCTCATTTATATACCTTGTGGGCATGTTATCTTCATTTGGTGGTCTGCTGATACCTGATTGAAAGAACCCAAATGGGACCAACAGGGACAAAGAATAGCATGTTCTATCCATGTAGAACTAAATTGAAATATTGGTAATTAATGTGTTTTTTTGGTTTCACATGTTTGAATTTGTTTTTAGCAGCCATTATGTGCTACTGTGTTCTGCCAGATAAAAGACTGAAGAAAGTTATCTTCCAAGTTCTTATTGTATGCCTCATTTCTGGATGAAAAACTGATTTGGCACAAAGCTCAGTTAAAATTCACTACGATGTAATTTTAACAAACTTTAGAGTGATCAAAGTATTATGGCCTTGTAATGAATTGAGCCAGTATTTGTTGAATATCTTTCTTGCCCACAACCGCCCTCTTCATAGAGCAGGGCTCCCCAACCCCCGGGCCACGGACCTGTTAGGAACCAGGCTGCACAAGCAGCAAGTGAGCAAAGCTTTGTTTGTGTTTACAGTGCTCCCCATCGCTATCACTCGCATTACTGCTTGAGCCCTGCCTCCTGTCCGATCAGCAGCAGCATTAGATTCTCATAGGAGTGTCAATCCTGTTGTGAAATGCACGTGTCAGGGATCTAGGTGATACGCTCCTTATAAGAATCCAAGGCCTGATGATCTGTTACCGTCTCCCATCACCCCTGGATGGGACTGTCTAGTTGCAGGAAAACAAGCTCAGGGCTTCCATTGATTCTACATTATAGTGAGTTGTATAAGTATTTCGTTATATATTACAATGTAATAATAGTAGAGGTAAAGCGCACAATAGATGTAATGCACTCGAATCATCCCAAAACCATCTCCTCCTTGCCTCCCCGCTACCCTGGTCCTTGGAAAAATGATCTTCATGAAACCGATCCCTGGTAAGAAAAGAGTAGTATAACCTTTGCCTTCAAAGAATTGATAATTTGGAACAGAGCTGAAAAATAGAAATACATGAACCATATGATGAATTTTAAATTTTCCAGTAGCCACATTAAGAGATAAAAAAGAAAGAAAAAGTTCACCTGGTTAGATAGATGGTGGGAAAAAAAATGAGAAAAGAACACTGATTTTGGAATTATTTTTAATATATTTTATTTAACTCAGTGTATTAAAATATAATTTCAACATGTAATCAATATAAAGATTACTAATGAGATATTTTACTTTTTTTTTTTAACATATGAAGTCTTCAAGATCTGGTGTATGATTTACTCCTAATGCACATCTCAATTTGATGTTGAATTTTCGTTGGAAATATTTGATCTGTATTTAGATTATAAAATGTAGAGTCAAAAAAGTAGATTCACATACCAAATTTGTTCCAGTTATACTTAAAACTTTTTCAATAACTGATTAAAATCTGAATTAATTTAAATTAATAATGTTAAAAATTCAGTTCTTTCTTCACCCTAACCATATTTCAAATGCCAATAGCCTTGTGTGGCTGGCAGCTACTGTATTTAACAGCACAGATATGGATGTTGAGAGAAGACTTTTCTACCTTTAATGCTTAAATAATCAAGGTGGTATATAATTACAAAAAGAATTTTATTCTGCTTTTGTATAGGATAGTTTTGTGCTACGGGCCAGCCTGAGCTTCACTGTCTAATAGAACTTTCTGTGGTGAAAATGTGCAATGTTGGCACAGTGCAGTAAAGGTAGTCACTAGTCCTACGTAGCATTTTTTTTTTTTTTTTTGGAGACGGAGTCTTGCGCTGTCGCCCAGGCTGGAGTGCAGTGGCGTGATCTCGGTCTTTTTTTTTATTTTTTGAGACAAGATCTGTGTTTGTTGTCCATCATGGAGTGTGGTGTGCAGTCACTGCTGACTGCAGCCTCAGCTTCCAAGGCCCAAGCGATCCTCCAACCTCAGCCTCCCAGGTAACTGGGACTAGAGGTGTGTACCATCATGCCTGGCTAATTCTTAAATTTTTTGTAGAGATAGGATTTTGTTTAAGTGATCGTTCTGCCTCAGCCTCCCAAAGTGTTGGGATTACAGGTGGGAACCCTTGGGCCTGGCCACCCACATAGCTTTTGAAGACTTGAAGTGTGGCAAGTACAACTAGGAACTGAGTTTTAGTCTTGTTTAATTCAAGTGTAAGTAGCTATGTAGGGCTAGTGGCTATCCTGCTGAACTAGACACTCATAAAGGAGCACAATTTGAATTAGTTTAGGCAGTGAGAAAATAATAAGACATTAGGGGAATAGCTTAGACCAGTGGTTTTCAAACATTACTGCACACTGGAATTATAGGGGGATTTTAAAAAAAAGACCTCTGATTGTCTACCACTCCCACACATTCTGGTTTAATTGATGGAGATGACCTAGTCATTAGGATTTTACAAAGCTCCCCAGATGATTGTGATGTATAACAAATTTGGGAGCAGATCTACGCTTGTATTATAAATTCTCCACAAATATATTTCCTTGCTATTCATATTATATGTACGTTTGCTAGGAACAAGAACAAATAAAGAAGGAACCAAATCAATACCTTGTGTTTCCTAGGTTCCTAAGACTACTACATGTACTCTTAGTTGATCATACCCTGTGCATTAGATGGGGTAGAAATAATCCCACTTGGCTAATAAAAAGAGATTGAAAGGTTAGTTGACTTGCTGAAGGTCACGTAGCTGGGGGGTGATGGAGTCCTGTCTTAAACCTGGATCTCATGTTTCTGCTACCACATAAGCAGCGAAATATAGAGTATCCAGCTTCCTCGAATTTGTGGCTTGTTTTCTCTCTCTTCATAATAGAGCCCTTGTGCTTGGATTTATAAAGAATGTTTCTTTTGATATTTAGGGGAAAAAAAATCTCATTAACAATTGGATGTTTGTAGTCCAACAGATTCGTGATCCTCTAAGGGGCACTGTGTTGGGTGTTAGGAGTTCTCTGCTCTCTTCCTGGTACAACATATGATCTTGGTGACCTTGAGTTAGCCAGTAAGCACATCAGATTTCTCATTGTTAGAACAGGAGTTATCAAACCTGCCTGTTCTATCTCTTAAAGGATTGTTGTCAAAAAATATCACTGCCCTGTAATGGAGACCAACATTTATACCTCTGCAGTTATACTTGTCCCTGAAATAAATTTTTTTCTTACCTTTTTAAAATAATAGTTTTTAAAATTGAGCCATTTTCATATGCTACATATGAATTAATTCAACCCTCACAACAGCCCTGGGAGACAGGACCTATTACCCCTCTCTTGGTGTTGAAGAAATCAAGGTTCAGTGACTTGCTGAAGGTCACACATCTTATTAGAGACAGAGCTGGGATTAGAACCAAGGTGGTTTTGCTTCAAAGCCTATGGTATTATCTGCTCCAGAGAACGAAATCATACCTTTGTGGCCTGAGTGCAATTTGCCTTTAATAGCATGTTTACTGCCTTCTGCATTACTGGTACCAAAGGGTGGCAAGATTTCACTAGTGACTTTGAAGTTCCCCTCTTAGACTTATAATAGATGGTGGATATTTCCTCAATCTTAGATAAAATAAAAGCATTTTCAGAAAATATTGCTACTCGTGTGTCTCAAATTTAGGAACAGTGAGCTTGCCATGCAAAGGTAGCTTTCAGACCATCCCCCTTCCCCCTCCCCTAGTTTTTCTAGTAGGTATCCTAGAGCTCCCAGTACTACTCAGCCAGGATTTAATTTGAAATGAGTTAGTTTGTAATGAATTGAAGGTTGTTTTTTATTCTCCCTGGCTTTTCCCATTTGGAGAAAAATACTTCAAACCTAGAATAGGTATCTGCTTTGTTTGATGGTTAATTTTCTTTCTTCCTTTTGTTTGTGTGTGTGTGTGTGTGTGTTTTGAGATGGAGGCTCGCTCTATCGCCCAAGCTGAAGTGCAGTGGCGCAATCTTGGCTCACCGCAACCTCTGACTTGCATGTTCAAGCGATTCTCCTGCCTCAGTCTCCTGAGTAGCTGGGATTACAGGCATGTGCAACCAGGCCTGACTAATTTTTTTTTTTTTGGGTATTTTTAGTAGAGACGGTGATTCACCATGTTGACCAATCTGGTCTTGAACTCCTGACCTTAGGTGATCCGCCCACCTTGGCCTCCCAAAGTTCTGGGATTACAGGTGTGAGCCCCTACACCCAGCCACTGATGGTTAATTTTCAAATGTGTCTTCCTCCTTTTCTTTTCTGTGGGTGCCAACAAATAGAATGGTGGGTTCGTTTATATTCTTAACTCCTTTGGCTGGCTTTAAACATGTTCTCTTTTTAGCCTTATTTTTCTAAAAGCTCAGCACAGAAGTTTCTTGTTTGGCTCCCATTCTTCAGGGTGTGATAATTCCCAAGGTCTCTCTCTAGCTCCTCAGGAATGCATCCCCCTGATGGACTGAAATTTGTCCACTCCAGTGAAATTGTTTGGGGGAGAAGGGAGCAGAGTACACTTTCAAGATGTTTTCTCCCAGCATTTGTCTGTTGATGAGCTTTTGTAATTTCCATTTCACTGTCCTTGCCCCAGAGGATAACCCTGGATCTCAGTGTAGATTGATTGAGTGTAAAATGAGTTAGCACAAATGAAGTGGAAACAGATCAGCGCGTGAGGAGGAGGCTCAGACGCTAAATCCTGAGTTGGGTAAAGTTGAAAGCATTTCCCTCGGAGCCTCTCTGGGAATGCTTGTCCTATTTCTCAGAGAAATAAGCTACTGTGTGCATGCTGTTGCTGTTTATGCCTTTGACATTTGTGCTTAGCGAAGTGGAGGGTTCTATGGGGGATACTAAAAAATTGCCCTAATCTCTGTCCTCAGGGATCTTATTGAGAAGGGGAGATGACCTTATTGCTAGACATCCATCTAGCTTCCCTCTGCTAGGCACGAGATGTACAGAGGTTTAAAAAGAGCCATGAATGCTAACTTCTTGGCTTATAGCTTAGCAGGGAACTCAGTCATGACTTGTAATACAGTGGGATCAGTACTACCATGGCAGCATCAACAAGAAACAAGTGCGATCTCATAGCTCTGAGCAAGTGGTGAACTACCAGCAAAGTCGTGGAGGCTTCATAGAGAAGGGGAGTTGAGCAGAGTTCTGAAAAGACTCCCCTCGGACTAGTGGGACAGGGCATTTGTGCAGGCAAGAATACCCTGTGCGAAGGCACTGAGATGTGAAGCAGCCTGGTGTGTTGGTGAGTGCTCCACAAGAGCCATGTCAGACCTCAATTCAGTGCTGTTTTGTATGTTACAGGCAGGAGGTTCAAAGGAGCCCGAGAGCAGGAAGGCTGACCAAATCAGATTTAGAAATACTCGGCTGGGATGATCCTGGTCAGTGGGCTATTTGGGCAAAGTGGTTAAGTGGGACAAAGGCACAGGGAAGGAATCAATGGAGGGAAGGGGAGAAATGGCCCCTTTAGTATCCTTAATGGGGCTTTTGGATGTGAGTCCAGGTACCGTGCTATAGTTTAATTGCTTTGGCTTCTGTTTCTTTAAGGATATATTGCACTTAAACCCCAGTAATTATTCCAGATTTTGTTAGTGCATATATCCCCATCCCCCACCTGGCTCAAGCTAAGCAGTTGGCATAAGTAGGAAGAGAAGGCTCAGAATTGTCCACTGTAAGTACTTGGCTTTTCTTTGAAGTCATCAGGTTTCTTCCATGGGGAGAATGATGTCAACACACTTATCTTAGCATCTTGCCTCCAGGGCACCTGCAGGCTTGCGCCTAGAGCAAAGGAAAGGGGTTCCCTAAAACTTCCTTTCTGTTTTGGGAACATAGAGGTGTGATAGAATATCCCTGATAAAAGCATCAGTCTATGGTGGAGGTGAGAGTTTATGACCAGCACCAGAAAGTTGCTAGAAAGGTTGCTAAGTGGAGAATTATGGTTGGTTATTTTCAGGAAGCAACTTAGTGTTGTAGAAAGAAGCACTGGACTAGGATTTGGGAAATTGGAGGTCTAACCTTGATTTTACCTTAACTAATAAGATGATCTTGATCTTTCTGAGTCATAGTTTCCTAATAGGCAAATAAGGAGGCTGGTTAGGAGACTCAAGAGCATATAGCAGGCATGGTAAACCATGCAGCACTTCATAGTGTGAGGACTGTCTGAACCCTGTCACTTGACGCCTCCATCCGGACGCCACGTGTGCCCTCCTGCCCGCCGTGGGGGAGGACATGCTGCTGATGGGTCTGGGCTGCGCTGGCCTCTGGGTGACTCACTGGCGTTTTGTAAACCACCTTATCTTTGAAGAAAATGTTTTCCACTACTAGTAAAATTTCTTTTTTTTTGTTTTTTTGTTTCTCTTTAAAGTTTTCTTAAACTGAGCTGACTTCAGAGAAGTAATTGGAATTCTCTTCTTTCTCCTTAACCACTTATAGCCCCTTATTTCCAGTCATCATTGTAGCATCTCTAATTGATGGTGGATATAATGTGGGCCACTTTGGATCTGAGTAGCCAAAATCAGAGTCTGGCTAGTAATTGGGTTTGAAGAAGAGTTGAGCTGAAGTCATCTCATGAAACGAAAATGGCAAAAGACCATCCTGTTAACACTGGCCTTCCTCTGTCTTCCTTCATAAGATCCCTCAGGCTTTTCCTTAGTATTAAGGAGCAGGGGGAGAAGACAGTGGCGTATACTGCCCTTTAAATGTGGCGTTTCTGAACTTAGCTCTCCTTGTACTTTATCGAGTGAGTTGTCTGCCTCTCTTAACTAGATGCAAAGAAACATGGCAGCCTCTGCAGTCCCCATGAAGTGCTGTGAGTGGGATGCCAGCAGTAAAGTCATGTCTTTCTATGGATTTTTTGGTTGGTGTTCTAAGGCTTGCCACTTCTCTTCCTAATAAGCCTGCACGGATTGTGTCCCTAAAGATTTGAGGCTGCGAAATATTCTTCCTTCTTCCTGCCTCCTCCAGCCTGGGAAGCTTCACTTATAGCCAGAGGGCTGAGTGAGGTACAGCTACTCCTACAATGAGGCAAGCCTTAGCGTTCTTGGCTTGCTTCACTGTGTTTCTGACACTGCCTTACCTTAACCCTTGAGTAAGCACAGTTTTCTGGGCAGAATCTCACTTCTCCTTTCTTGCTGGTCATTTGGCTGTTGTTTTTTTTTTCTGATGAGAGCTGGATCTTGCTTGTTTACCATCTACCCCAGCACCTCATTCTTTTTTCTTGGAAGTGCTGACATATGCCTCTACGTGCTGAACCTGTTCAGTAATTCCTGTTGGATTGTCATTCCTTTGGCGAACTGAAATGAAACACACAAATCTCAAAATAGATGTAACCAGACTCCTCAAACTTAATAAATACCATATGTACTCACACTAGGAATCTTGCTTGTCCCGTTTCTTAAT
Organism: Colobus angolensis palliatus; assembly: GCF_000951035.1. NCBI lineage: Eukaryota > Metazoa > Chordata > Mammalia > Primates > Cercopithecidae > Colobus > Colobus angolensis. The sequence goes on along the minus strand of NW_012115322.1, from coordinate 588,447 downwards.
GGGTACTTCACCCCACTCTCCTGCCTCCTGCTTCTTCCCTTGGCCCCTGTTTCCTCCAGATCGAAGGCTGACAGAGCTTTTCCCCTGTGAATGCTGCTGACTTTACCAGCAGCTCATCCTGTTTAGTTATGCTGCATCTTTTGATGCTGTGCCCTCTGTTTGGATAGTATATGCTGTTTAAGGAACTGTCTGTGCTTGTATTATTTTGTTTGTGGAGGATGTAAATGGTATAGGGTTAATTCTGATTGCCATCTTCGTAGTGAGCTAGCTGTGGACTTTATCAGTATGTACACAGCATACGTATGTGTGCACATGATAGGTTGTGCCATGGAGTGCTTCTTTCTTCCGAGAGCAGGCCTGGTCAACTGTTGACGCAAGCAACAACATTTGTTTATTGAGTTCTTAATCTGCCAGGCACTGTGCTAAGCTATGTGTGTTTTAGCTCATTTAATTGTCAAAATAACTTGGTTAGGTAGGTACTGTTGTCATCATCACCCCATTTTAGGAGGACCTGAAGCATAGAGTGGTTAAGCTACTTGCAAGTGATCAGAGGATCTGGATTTTTCAAGCTGGGCAGTTGGCCTCCAGAGCTCAGGCTTTTACCCATTATTTCTAAATCACTGCTCCTAAATTGCTAAGGCAAGTGATTGAACCAGGAATTGGCTTAGCCCCTGAATGACAAAGCATAGAGTAGTCATGGCTTCAGTGTAGCAGTGATACCTTTTATTTGAGGGATTCTGAAGAATTCTGACTTTATTATGGCCCTTGAAGCCTTTGATTAAGAAACCAATTCCCCTGATACATAATGAGATTTCTGTCTTGTTTCCTCAAAAGTGAGTCTGTTTAGATCTAGAGCTGTGCTGTCCAGTGCAGGAACCACCAGCCTTTGAGGCTGTGGAGCACTTGAAATGTGGCTAGTGTAACCTAGGAGCACACAGTTTAAGTTTATTTCAGTTTAATTAATTTACATTTAAAAACAGTTCAGTTATTGGAAAACTTTTTCTGTGTTTGGAGCAACTTGTGTATGTGGACCTTTTTTTTTAAAATTATGTATTTTATGAAATCTAAACATCAAGTATATCTGCTGAAAATGTAGCATATCAATTAGAATGTGCTTTTAGTAAAAATACACAAGATTTCAGAAGCTTATTTTGCATTTTTTCCCCTACGTCATTAATAATTTTGTGTTGGTTACATATTGAAATGATATACCTTATTTAAGTCAGTATATCGAAAACATTATTGAAATCAGCTTTTTCTTTTTACTTTTTAATGTAGCTTCTAGAAAATTTAATTCCATATGTGATTCTCATTTTAATTCTTTTAGACAATGCTGTTTTGGAGCTTAGGTGTGAATACTCCCCTATACAACAATACGTTACTGAAGGAAATGCTCAAACGATAATTATTGAATAGGTGATTTGAGGGTGGGAGCTGGCTAGAGAACTCATTCAGTGGGGAGAGCTAATGTAACCTGATTACTTTGTTGAAATTGGTACTTATTTTAGGATATAAATGAAGTAGTAATGATGCATAATAGACTCCACATAACATACATAATGCTTTATAGCCCTTTCTGTAAATTACCTCTTTGACTCACAATGTGATAAAATGAAAGTGGAGAAAATTAACATGAGCCGATTACTGTTGTACAGGATGAGTTTCCTGTTTCTGCCATGAGCTGGAATACACTGACGCTGTTGATTGGTTTTTCTTCCTTTTGGTTTGGATTTTGCAGTTAAGCATATGAAGCCCTCCGGGACCGGCCTCCTCCTGGCTTCTTTTGCCTTCCTGCCTGCTGCTCACCACTTCCGTCGTGATCTGAGAACCCTTTTCATACATGTAGTTTCAGCTCTCCCTGATATCATGTGTAACACCGAGGAGGAAGTCAGTGCCTCTGAAATCAGAATTAAGTCTCTGCATTGCTTTGGGACACCCCATGCCTTGAGACATAATGAGAGCTATTGTCACCACCTCTCATTATCCACCTACTTCTGACTACTTTTCTCTAGCCTCCTTGGCTAGTATCCCTTTTCCCACGTGCTCCCTAAAAGTTTGTACCCACAGCTGCACCGGTCTTCTGACTCATGTCATTTCTTTGTCATTCTGCATGTTGCCTGAGCCTTCCCATTCACTCTTAGGACTTCAGCTCCCCCTTGCATGGGCTGTCCAGTGGTTGTCAAACTGGGGTAGAAATGCTGAACCTCCTGTGTCCTTATGCTCCCCTTGGAGGGGTCGTCAATTGAAAATTATTTGCTTAATTGAGCATGCAGTTAAGAGTCAGGAAATACATGTTCTGATCGTTTTCTTCTGCTACATTTTTTTCTGGTTATAATTTTTTTTTAAAAGAAAATTATGTCTCTGTCCTTCAGTTTTCCCCACCTTGTAAAATGGGAGCAGTATGTGCATCCTAAGGCTATTCTGAAGAAGCATTATGCTGTCATGGAGAAACACAGTAAATCTATGGTGTGCTATATTTGGCTGTATACTGCATTTTAGAGTAGTTAACTACCATTGGATTTGAAATAGTACATTAAACTGAAACACTGCATTTATTAATGAGGGTAATTTATTCCTAGGAAAGCTTTTTAAAAATGAATGTCTCATGTGTTTGTTGGTTTCCCCTTTCCTGACCATGCCCTCCCTGCTTTTGTCTGTGTTATTTCTTTTAAAATTTCAAATAGATTTGAATAACTTAGCTTAAAAGATAGCCTTTCCCCTCCCTAACAGAGGACAAAGGTGGCTGTTTTAGGGGTGGGTGATATTTGAGGCAGAATAATGCAATGTTTAGGGCATACACTTAGGAAGTGGGAAGACCTGAGTTCTGGTTCTATTTCTGCCTTTTCAATCATTTTGTGAGCTGAGCAAGTCCCGTAATCTCAGATGATGTGTATGTCCCTTAGCACAGGGCCTGTTCTCTAGTAATTGCTCAATAAATATTGACCATTATTTTTGGTTGTCTTCTGAGAATATCACTTAAGGATTTAGATGAAAGTATTTGGAAGGTTGCTGTCTATGATTTGTCAACAGTGGCTGACAACTAGGACACAGGAAAGTAGAGAAGAAGCTGATAAAGATGAAAGACTCATCTATAGAAAAATACTGAACATTTCTTCTAGATTACACAGTGGCAGTAGATATTATGCCCTATAAGAAAAAATATGCTTAACCCATTTTCCTCTTATGGCCATAATTAGTAAATAGTCACATCAATAAAAGTTGACAGTATAGCCTTCTCATGTTGCCACTTCTAGATCCACTTGTAGGCTTAATTTTGGATCATATGCAGGATTTGAATTGTATTATGGAATCACAGAGCTTGTCATGGTGAAATGCAGTTCCAGGAAGGAGTGAATCATATGTTCTGGTTATTACATGAATGAGAGACCCAGAGCTCAGTTAGCCAATTTAACATCTAGACAAAGGTACTGTGGCTAAGGGATTAAATACAGTTCTCATTTGAAAGTGGGATCAGAGCAGGAACTTTGTAGTTGTGTGTTCTTTTAATAAAGGCTATCAATTTAGTTTTTTAAAAAAGAATTGGTCTCCTACCACCAGCTAACTGCCATTGCTCTTCATTTCTGTTAGTATGACCAAGCCCTGTTCTGTGGAAGTGTTACAGGATGTTTGGCTTCACAGAAGAGACCTCCCTTTCATGTCTAGAGAGGCAACGAATGTAATTTTAGGTTCTTTGGAAGATCTAACTTTCAAAGCTGTGCCATTTAAAAAAAAACAAAAACAAAAACAGAAAGGTCCCGTAAGCTGTCGTTTTCTTAGTCTTATCTGAGCTGCTCTTACGTTTTGCTCTTTGTACCGTTTGAACGGCCAAGGAATATTAGTTTAACTCCTAGGTAATTTGGGACCACATTTTGTCTTTTGGAACATGCAGTTACAAATCGGTTTTTTACAAAACAAAGTGAGGCTGTTCAGCCCTTCATTTTGATCCTCTGAGGAGTGAGGCTGTTTAGATTGAGCAAGTGAGATGTATTTATTCTTCTTGACAAAGAAAGCCATATTGTTTACCAGAAAGCTCTTTAGTTTCCTGTACCTCGCACTTGACTACAGGGTGCCTTAAAAAAGCAAGGGACCAAAAATAAGCAAAAGAATGAGCTCTCAGTATAGTCCACGTCCGGTGGGCATCCGACGCCTAGTTCTGTAGCAGCCCCCCTCCACAAGTGGAGCCAACATTTGTTTCCTTGTGGTTAGATTTAGAAACTTTTAACCTTGGCTTCTCACACTCCCTGAGCTTTATAAATAGGAACCTCTTCATATACTAGATCGCTTGGAGGCCTATTACGAGTTTGTTTGGGGTTCTGGATGATGGTGATGTTTGGGAAATAGTGTTGTTTGCTAATAACATTGCCAAGACTTTTCTTTGGAAATGGAAGTCCACCTTAGTGTGTTTTTTTAACCCAGTGTTTCTCAGGTGAAGAAGCATAATAAAAGCTTTCTGGGGAGCTTTTGAACATTTCAAATACCAGGCTGTACCCTGTACTGACTAATCACAGTTTCAGTAGTGCGACTCCGGTAGCAGTATTTCTTAAAGCTCCTCATTCCAGCAGTAATCCAACACTAACAGCTGATCACATCTGCTCTAATCTGAAGCTGGACTGTACACTGGCCATGAGAAGCTTCCTTTCAAGTGCAAAATGATGGCATAACAGAAGTATTCTTATTGTGATACTATAATCAGACAGAGTGATTTCATTGCTTTGATTAATCTAGTCTTTCTACATTATAATAGCACAGGCTTGATGAACCAGGCATATCATAATTTTCCTTTATTGAAATAGAAACCTCCCAGCAGTGTCCAGAAGGGTCTTTAAGTACCTTGAGGTAGTACCTTCTAATTACCATTAATAAAAGCAACAGGTTTTAGATGTCCAATTAGTGTATGTGAAATTATTGTGGTTACTTATGTCTCAGTTTGTGCTTTTTTGTGCAGGTCCACAACCCTATGTTAGTATTTTTGATTGAAAAACTTCAGAAAAGATTTTTTTCTTTTAAAATAACTCATTTCATTTACAAAGCCTGGCCAGACCTGAGCTCACCTGGCAGCCAACCTGACCTCAGCTAAAGGGAAGCTACTTACAGTCTTTATCCCACTTAGCGGGAACACTTGTGTTTGACTGCAAACATCCTAATGTTTTGACTATGGGATGCTGCCCCAGATATGGCTGCCTTAAGGAGTACAAGGTAGATGCACTATCTTTATTACTTTCCCAAATTCCAAAAGAATTGTGAGTTGTGAAAGACATCAGGCTCCAGGCAATTCAGATAAGGGACTGTGGACCTGTATTGTCATCAGGCCAATTCCAGGGTATCATTTGCAGTCACATAGTTTGCCTGCGCATTCCAACCTTCTGTGTGACCTTGGGCAAGTAACTTGACCTTTTTGAGCCTAAGTTTCCTGTCTGTAAAGTGGTGCAAATGATGATAATCTGCCTTAAGGGTATTGTGAAGATTAAGAGAAATAATGTGCATAGAGTTTTGTTTTTGTTTTTTTGTCCTGAGACAGAGTCTCGCTCTTGCCCAGGCTGGAGTGCAGAGTGACCGGATCTCAGCTCACTGCAAGCTCCACCTCCCGGGTTTACGCCATTCTCCTGCCTCAGCCTTCCGAGTAGCTGGGACTACAGGCGCCCGCCACCTCGCCCGGCTAGTTTTTTTGTATTTTTTAGTAGAGACGGGGTTTCACCGTGTTAGCCAGGATGGTCTTGATCTCCTGACCTCGTGATCTGCCCATCTCAGCCTCCCAAAGTGCAGGGATTACAGGGCACAGAGTGTTTTAAAAATAGAAGTTTAAGGAACTTGTCAATACAAGTTCTTCCTTTGGGCACTGTGATGGCACATGGTAAACCCCGAAATATAGGTTCCTTTGAGTAAGTGAGAGGTCCAACATGAATTACAGGGATATACAGTAAAGTGTTGTTTTCAAGCTGCGGGCCAAAATCGGGTTTTGGAATCTGTTTGTTAGGTTGTGACCTTGAGATCATTCTATATGGAAAATAAATACAGTAATAGAATAAAAAGTATTTGTGCATTTCATCAAGGAAAGACGATCTTTTTTTCAATACTTACACATTTGTATATGTATGATATATATCTTTTTAAGAGTTGGGGTCTCACTCTGTCTTCCAGGCTGGAGTGCAGTGGTGCCACTGTTGTTCACTGCAGCCTCCAACTCCTGGACTCAAGCCATCCTCCCACCCCAGCCTCCCAAGTTGCCAGGATCACACGCATGAGCTACTGTACCTGGCTTTTATTT
>NW_012115322.1:554124-581347 GCF_000951035.1 Colobus angolensis palliatus | reverse complement strand
AAAAAAAAAAAAAAAAGAAATATGTGTAATGAATATCTTGGACCATGGAGTATATGTGTAGTTTATCACATTTGGAATTTTCTGCCCCTTGGAGTTTGTTTAATCGTAAGTCAAATTTATTTATTTACTTACTTAGAATCTCACTCTGTCGCCCAGGTTGGAGTGCAGTGACGTAATCTTGGCTCACTGCAACCTCCACCTCCCAGGTTCAAACAGTTCTCCTGCCTCAGCCACCTGAGTAACTAGGACTGCAGGTGTGCACCACCACACCCAGCTAATTTTTGTATTTTTAGTAGAGATAGTGTTTTGCTATATTGCCCAGGCTGGTCTCAAACTCCTGGCCTCAAGTGATCTTCCCGCCTGAGCCTCCCAAAATGCTGAGATTAAGGGCATGAGCCACTGCACCTGGCCCAAATTTACTTAAAACCAAACTTTTCCTTGTCCCATCTCACTTGCTTACCCAGTGTTACCTGGTCATCCCTGTTCCTGTGGCACTCTGACATCAGGAAAGCCACTAGCTCTGCGATTCACAGTTGCCTTTTGAGTATTGGCTGAAGAGAAATACTACCTCTAAATGTAAAGCTTTTTAATTAAATGGAAAATGAGCTTCACTTACTTTATATAATTAAGATGCAGTCAGAGCCAGGTGCAGTGGCTCACTTCTGAAATCTCAGCATTTTGGGAGGCTGAGGCAGGTGGATCACCTGAAGTCAGGAGTTCAAGACCAGCCTGGCCAACACAGTGAAACCTCATCTCTACTAAAAATACAAAAAATTAGCTGCGTGTGGTGGTGCACACCTGTAGTACCAGCTACTTGGGAGGCTGAGGCATGAGAATTGCTTGAACCCAGGAGGTAGAGTTTGCAGTGAGCCGAGATTGCACCAGTGTACTCCAGCCTGGGTGATGGAGCAAGACTCTGCCAAAAAAAGAAAAAAAAAGATGCAGTCAGCACTTATTTCACGTACCTGTTTAGACTGTGTTTAGTTGTCAGTGATTGATAGCCGTTAGTTGGGTCTGAATGGACCTATGGAGCCATGGAGCTTTTATTTAACAATTCTTTGTCTGGTGTCTGGGAAGCAGAGGAGAACAGAGTCACAGAGCCCTTTAAAGGCGTAATGTGGTCTTATTTATATCACTAATTTGATTGCAAGGTTTTTGTCTTTTTGGAGGCTGTATAACATAGTGAGTGGAATAAAACTTCAGAGTTTCACCCCTATAGCTTGCTCTCCAAGTTCTAAGTGACTGTGGGCAAGTCATTTAATCTTCCAAAACCTGTTTGCTTATCTATAAAGGGGGGAAATGTGTGTACAGAACTCACTTTGAAGAATTATGCAAAACATAAGTTTACACGTGTGTGTAAAACCATTATTGAAAACTGGTAACTGCTCTTCAAATATAAAAATGAATGGTGATGGAATACTGGAAAATTTCTGAGGATAGGATCTGTATCTAATTTATCTTTGGACCCGTATAACTAACATGCTTTGTAGCAGTTCATTAGATTCTGGAAGTTAATTTGCCTGTGGATGACTGAAAGCTGTTAGTTTTATTTCCCTTTTTGATATTTAGATGTGAATATGGAGAGGATGGAGATAGATGTTCAACCTCTTAGACCAAGTTCTTGACACAGAAAATGGGACTCATCACAGTTAATAGTAATGTATTGTATATTTCAAAATTGCTAAAAGATTGGTTTTTTTGTTTTGTTTGAGACAGAGTCTTGCTCTGTTGCCCAGGCTGGGGTGCAGTAGCATGATCTCATTGCTTACTGCAACCTCCGCCTCCCAGGTTTCCGCCATTCTCCTGTCTCAGCTTCCTGAGTAGCTAGGATTACAGGTGCACACCACCACACTGGCTATTTTTTTAATTTTCATGTTTAGTAGAGACGGGGTTTTGCTATGTTGGCCAGGCTGGTCTTGAACACCTGACCTCGAGTGATCCGCCCGCCTCAGCCTCCCAAAGTGCTGGTATTACAGGCATGAGCCACTGCGCCGGGCCAAGAATAGATTTTTAACATTCTTAATACCAAAAAAATGGCAGGTTGGTGAGGCGATGAATTTGTTAATTTGCCTTATGTAATCTTTCTACAATGTATACATAGATCTAAAATGACATTGTATCCCATAAATATACACAATTATTGTCAGTTTAAAAATAGGAAAATTCTACTCCATCATAGATTTAGCACTTTGAGCAATTACGTTTCTAGTGAGTCCAGGTATCCCTGAGTAGGTTGGTATGGTTTTGGGATGAGGGTACCCCTTGATGTACTTCACCTTCTCCTCTTTTATGAATATAATGACAATTCATTTCATAATTCCTGTCTCAAATGGTATCCTGAGGAGCCTTGGATGATGTCAGCAGTGTGGCTTCCTTTCAGAGAGTCTGGTTGGCATCAAAATGCACCAAGATTGCACTATTCTAGGAATGGCTTTAAAATACCAACTATGTTTACCATTTGATGATATATTTTTATTACTTAAAGCACCAGCTATGTTTACTATTTGATTATCTGCTTTAACCATTTATGTTTGGTTTCTACTTATTGTTCAGTAAAGGAAAAACTAGTAGTACCAACATTTTGTAGAAGACTGAGGATAGAGGCTCACTCCTGTAACCCCAGCATTTTGGGAGGCCAAGGTAGGAGGATCTCTTGAGCTGAAGAGTTTGAGACCAGACTAAGCAATATAGTGAGACCCTGTCTCTATTTAAAAACTGAAAAAATTAGTCGGGAATGGTGATGCTTGCCTGTGGTCTCAGCTACTCAGGAGGCTGAAGGGGGAAGATCAATTGAGCCTGGGAGGATTTGAACCCTGGAGGTTGAGGCTGCAGTGAGCGGTAATTGTACCACTGCACTCCAGACTGGATGACAGAAGGAGACCCTGTGTCAAGAAAAAATTGTAAATGAGAGATAGTTTGGCAGTCCTGATGAGAACCCTCCATAGTGGGCTGAACACCTGTGTAAACTTCGTATTGTTTCTAGGGTTTAAAAAATATTACTAGTTATTCAGGCAGTGCACTTCTCACATCTGAGAAATAGGAGCTCATAGGAAGAGTGTGCTCATAGGAAGCTGTGAAGTTGAGTCCATTTTGTGCTTCATTTGGGGGCAGAAATTCCTGTCTGGGAAGTTAGAATGATCATTTGTGTAACATCTTGTTTATCGTCTCAAGCTTCAAAGCAGGATTATAAGCACTTGGTTTTCAATGCATGAAAATGCCCTTGGTTAGAAATAAACAAAAAATATGGGAATGCTTAACTTTTCTGAAAAGATATGGCAAGTAGCTTGAAACCTCTCTATTTGGAAAGTTTACCATAGAGATCTAGCACAATCAAGAAAAAAGTTAGTTTCCATGAGGATTACCAGGAATTATAGTGTAGTAAGTTACAGCAGATAGCTAGCCGCTGAAATCTATAAAAACTTATTAGAGACAAGCTTACTCATCATTAACCTTCACTTTTGGAGCTAGAGTTTTTATTAATTTCATTAGTAAAGGAATACTCCTACAAGCTGGGGAAGTCTCAGGTGCTCAGATTCTTCATTTATAAAATGAGGGTGTTGGAAATAAATGACTTTTGAAAAATCTTCCAAAAAACCCCACAGTGTCTAGGTTTTGGTGCTGTTTTACTGCCATCCCAAACTTGTTTCTTCCTTCTTTGATTTCCTCTCCCCTCTGATTGCTGTAGATCCTAGATGATGACAAATTGATGTCTCAGAGTAAGCAGCAAACAAGACAGGAGCCTCAAGCAGGCTGTCTGTTGGTTTGTTGTCTGGGTTTTTGGTCTATTTGCAGCTTCTCAGGTCCTAGCCAATACAAATAGGTGAGGTTCTTATATAATTTTACGCTGACAAATTAGAACAAAACAAAACAGTGGAGGGAAGCGGGAGTCGGACACTGAGTATAGGTTGGCCAATAACGATAGAAAAGTGGTTTGGATTCTTTATAATTATGGTCTGACATGGTTCCGGTAAAGGTGTCTTTGGTTAAATTAGGTAATACGTGGTATATATATATACACGCAAACTATAGACATATGAACATAGCAACTGCTAAATTTAATGCCCCAGTGTTGCTTCATATTACATGTAGCTTTTAATGAGTAAGCATAGCCTGCTAAACCAAGCTTCTGGCACCAAGAGCCTTTTTAAAATTCACCTAAATACTCTTATTGATCATTCACAAGTGGTGGTTAAATTTTTTTTTAAATAGCAGAACCTTTGTTACCCAAATTAAAAGTTACACAGAACCACAGTATATAAAACAGTTAAAAGCCAAAGACTGCCTTGTTCCTGGGCTCCCTGGGGCCTCCAGGGGACTTTGAGAACTTTGGTTACATTGTTTGAAAAATTCTGACCACCAAATATATATATAATATATATATATAAAAATAATATAAAAATATATATTATATATTTTATATATATATGTGTTTTGAGACAGAGTCTTGCTCTGTCGCCCAGAGTGGAATGCAGTGGCGTGATCTCGGCTCACTGCAACCTCCGCTTCCCGGGTTCAAGCGATTCTCTTGCTTCAGCCTCCTGAGTATCAGGAATTACAGGCACGCACCAACATGCCCAGCTAATTTTTGTATTTTTAGTAGAGATGGGGTTTTACCATGTTGGTCAGGCTGGTCTCAAACTCCTGACTTCGTGATCCGCTGGCCTTGGGCTCCCAAAATGCGGGGATTAAGGTGTGAGCCACTGCGCCCGGCCTGAAAATTTTTTTAGTTATTGTTACAAAAAAGTAAAGTATACCAAATAACAAAATTACAAAACACCATTCAAATATTATGGTGGTGATCTTATTTTGTTTTTATTTTAGTAGGAACCAGTTCTGTACATTGAAAATCATTTGTATTTAATGTTGAGTGGTATAGAAAAATGTTTATAATATAAAGTCTAATGTAGGATGACAGCTGAATTTCAGGAAGGTTTATTGCCTTATATTCACTGAAAAAAGTATTATAAAGACAAAGATGAGTTTTACTAAAAAGCTTATATGGACCAAATTAAGTAGAATAAAGATGAAACTTTGTGGCCTGCTGAATTTCAAATAAATGTATTAAAACTACAGTATATGCTTGATTATAAGACAACTCTCAAATGAGGTGATATCCTACATTCTCAAGAAGAATAACAAATAAGTTCTGAATGTATAAACTTCTTGTGATATAGGTGAAATAATTGAAAGTATGTTAATATTTCATTACACATATGAAATAGGAGATAAATTTTAGAAAATCTGAATTTTCCCACTCCAAGTTTTCATGAAACAGCTTTTTGTCGGTGATGGTGTTTTGTTTTGAGACAGTGTCTCACTCTGTTGCCCAGGCTGGAGTTCACTGATGTGATGTTGGCTCACTGCAGCCTCGAACTCCTGGGCTCAACCAATCCTCCTGCCTCAGTCTCCTGAGTAGCTGGAACTGCAGGCGTGCACCACCACACCTGGCTAATTAAAAACAAGTTTTTAGGAGGCGCAAGGTGTCTTGGGCTCAAGTGATCCTCCTGCCTTGGCCTCCTAAAGTTCTGGGATTACAGGAGTGAACTACTGCTTCCGGCCTAGCGAAGCAGTTTTATTTAAACCTTACATGTGCTTCAACATTACTTCATCACCAGAACCACTTTTTGGCTCCTTCTATAGTTTGAGTATGTCATCTTTATTCCTAAGTCTGTATTATATCAATTTTGTATTAGCACCTTGACTTTGATGTTTTTACATTCTAAATTATCTACGTGATGTCAAAAATAATTACTTGGAAAGAAAAAGCTTAAGTACATTGGCTTTAAAATATATATAACTGGGAGATTGATGGATTCGTAGATGTTGTGGGTTGTATTTTTTTTTTTTTTTGAGACGGCGTCTCGCTGTCACCCAGGCTGGAGTTCAGTGGCGTGATCTCGGCTCACTGCAACCTCTGCCTCCCGGGTTCAAGCGATTGTCCTGCCTCAGCCTCCTGAGCAGCTGGGACTACAGGCCTGTGCCACCTGGTTATTTTTTTGTATTTTTAGTAGAGAGATGGGGTTTTTTGGCCATGTGACTTAACGTTGCATGAGAGTGTATGTCCTGCTCCACAGGTGTTGGCCTTGGCCTGTAACTGGTTCGGCGGAAGAATATAAATGTGATGCAAGCAGATACCTTAAATGAGATGCCTTAAATGTGATTGGGATTTTGTGCTAATGTGAGTATCATGAGAAACTATGCCCCAGCTACCTGCTACGTCTTCATCCTGGACCCCAGAATGACATAGGTGGTGTAGCAGACCTGATTCTTAGCCTTAGCAGGCAGGCTGCAGATCTTTAGGATATATCACACAGCAACTAGCTGTTGGCCTATCAGATCTAATTTGACCACTACAACTCACAAATCTAAAATAATCTTGCATTTTTCTTTTGTCTGAATTAGCAGAACCAGAAGTTACACTTAAGATAGGTTAGATAATTTCTAAATTAAAAATAACTTTGGGCCAGGCATAATGGCTCACGCCTGTAATCCCAGCACTTTGGGAGGCCAAGGCAGATGGATCACATGTGGTCAGGAGTACAAAACCAGCCTGGCCAACTTGATGAAACCCTGTCTCTGCTAAAAATACAAAAACTAGCAGGGCGGAGTGGCAGGTGCCTGTAATCCTTGCTACTCGGGAGGCTGAGACAGGAGAATTGCTTGAACCTGGGAGGTGGAGGTTGCAGTGAGCTGAGATCATGCCATTGCACTCCAGCCTGGGAGAAAGAGCGAGACTCTGTCTCAAAAAAAAAAAAAAGAGTGAAAATCAGTCTCAAACAAAACCAACAAACAAACAAACAAAAAACTTTGGGGATAATGCCCATTTACCAAGGGCTATGCAGTAACTTAGGATTCTTGGCAGTAGGCATTTTCAAGAATACAGTCTACATGAAAACCAGATGCATGCAGTAAAAAATGTATCACCAGCCTTGAGTGCACTGTTCATTTTTCCAGGGAGACCTTCAAAGGGCCTGTGAAATGAAGCCTGGTGTTTTCCTCTTCAAGGACTCATTTTTGAGTACACCAAGAACAAAATTTTGGCCTTTCTGTTAGTCATAATTTCAGAGTCTCTCCCTACACATTCGTTGGATTTTGTAAGGTATGTCTGTATATATACACAAGCGGCTCCCATCTTAGTCTGCAGATTTGAAGCATATGTATGTGCTTGTGCATAGTCATTCTGCCTCTGTGCATGTTTCACTAAATTTATTGCATGGACTCTTTTATGGCTCTCTAAAGGAAAGTAAACACTAACTGTACAAAAAGTTCAGCTTTACTTTTAAAAAAATGTCTTCTAAGCAGAAGAGTTTGAGATAAAACATGTCTAGTTATGCCTCCATTTATCTACTGCTTACCTAGTTTACTGGCCAAAATAGATCATTTAATTGAAACTATCCAGTTTGTGTGATGTCTTCGTGAAATACACTTAACTGATTGAAGTTTGACCCACCCATTCATTATTATCCATTTTCATTCAAATGATTATTATGACTTAAATATAGCACTTTCCACAGCTAAAAAACAACGTTCTGGCCTTTTTAGTACTTTTCTACCCTGGTATTTCTCGTGAGACTCACAAGGAGGGGCTTTAAACAATAGTGCTGCCCAGGTGTTTCCCCCAGGATTCTGATTTAATTTGTTGGGGGTGGAGCCCAGGCACTGGTAGTTTTTTAAAGCCTCCCAGGTGACTCTAACTTGTAGTCAGCATTGACAGCCACAGATACAGCTATAGCGTTTTGGTAAATTTTATTATTGAAACTAAGCAATTCAGGTTGAAATTTGTTTTACATGTAGGATTGTCCTGATAGGTCCTCTCCAGTGTTCAGATCAATCTGATAATGTCAGATCTTCTAGGAAATTGGTGTCATGATTGCAGCTTTACTTATCTCCTATTTTCAGCATGCGTTGGGGCCATTCTTGGAAGGTTGATCGGGAAAATTAGTTGCATAAATAAAACCTTAATGCTAGCCTGGGGATAACTACCTTCCTTTATGACTCCAGCTATTTAAGTAGTACTCAAAGTTGCCTCTTAAATCACACTGCCTCAGTCAACTTTATGGAAATGGATTTAAATAGTGGTGAACTTTACTCCGTCATGGAGAAGAGCCCAGTGGATTTGCTCTGGTGACCTCAGTCACACTCAGCACAGTAGAGCCTTGTTAGGGACCCAGGAGGCAGCAGTCTTACCTTTTTCTGCCAGATGACTATGTAAATAGTCAGTGACAAGTGGCTATAAAAGTTTCAGATACCTAAATGAAAACTAAGTTTTCCGAGGAAGAAATACAAAGCCTTAGCATGTGTACTTAAATTAAAAAATACTTAAGTCTACTGGAACTGTATATTTTTTTCTACCACATGAATCTTTTTTAGAAGAGGGGATTTTCTTTCTCCCCTAGCCAGTAAATATTTATCTTTTGGATATATAGCCCAGCTGCATATACTGCATGGATTCCTTTCCATCTGTATGTGAAATAGCGTATTTTTTTCCACTAGCTAGCAAGACTTATGCTAGCGTATTACTCGTAATAGGATGCATTAGTCTTTTTGATTCATTCTTGCTCTTCGAGGATTCTCATCAGCTTCCATAGAAGTTTATGATCAGTTTCTTAAGACTGGCTGCGATGGGTTTTGCGTGTGAGGCAATGTGCGTAAGAGTATAGGTTCTAGACTCAGACTTTTTGGATTTGAATTCTGACTTTTCCACTTAATAACTGAAGGACTTAGTTTTTAAAAGACTTCTCTAAACCATATTTTTTCCATCTACAAAATGGGAATAATCATTGCTACCTATCTCATAAGGCAGTAGTGAGGATCAAATGAGGTCTTTCAAGCCTTTGAAAGTTTCTGGCATTCTGTAAATGTTAGCTGCTGCTGCTACCTACCCTTCTAATTACTGGTGTAACTGCCTGATACTGTCCCTGGTATTACTCTGTGACATAATTATAAAACATCAAGTGAACACAGGTCACTGGTGAATTATTAAGAAAAAGGATCGGCTTTTTTTTTTCTAGGCCTCTTTTAGGCAATCTGTCCTGGGGTCTTCTGTTTCATGAGTCAGAGGCTTATCTCTCTGTGATTACAGGCTCACTGGGGGCAGGCATCTATTTTATTTTACCTAGATAAATAAATCCGGCCCCTTCCCATGCAAAATTTTTGTGTGTCAGCTGTGTTGAATACTTGTGGCTATTAATATGAATCTTATGAATAGTCTTACTGCTGTAAGAATTCCATAAAGACTGGACATTGTTTTTCATGGTATTTTGACTCTCTAAAAACACACACACATGCAAACAAAAACGTGGTGGAGTGGCTGAAAACTGGAAGTTTAAATTTCCAAGTTCATGTCTGTGTCACTGCAGACCCTGACTGGAAAGTCATCGTTTCCTCGAACCGAGAGGAATGTGCTGAAACAGTAGTAGGTGTTGGTTAAAATTAGAACCAACTATTTCCATAACCAGAATTACAGACACATAAAAAAAAATAATAAAGTGACAGAACTCTACTAGTTTTTCCTTGTGTGTTCAAGAGGTTTTTGACCCAGTTCACTAACTACAATTGGATTCTGTCCCTGGACTTGGCACATAACAACGCATGGTAGACTTTCTAGACCTGGCGGCAGAAACTCGGAACTCTTCCCAGGTATGAGCCCTTAAAAAATGTCATGAGGATCTGAACAGCAAGTGGCAGTGTCTTCTCCTGTTGTCTCCTTTGTGCCCTCCCTCCCTGATGCTAAGCCCCAGGAAAAGATTCCATGTTGACATTATTTGTGTTTAATAGCTCATTACTATGTCCATGCTCTCCAGCTTTCCTTTACTAGCAGTGAGTCTGCCAAGGCGCCAGCACTGTAACTACACATGTTTCTAGACTACTGTATGAACTGCTCATCTCTTGAAGCTATTTATTTGTAGCTAATGGCTAGCATTTGGTACCTCTTGAGAACCAGAGAAATGCACACACAGTTTCCATGGAGAGGAGGGCAGAAAAAAACCCAAACAACTTACGATCCAGGATCCTGTTTTTGTCTAAGGAATGCAGTTTGCTTGAGCAAGACTCTTAAGATGTATTTGTATAGGGTGCAGATGTTAGTCACTAGTGCTTAATGTATGCTGAGATGGGACCAGATACTGGACCCTCTACACTGGTCAGTGGTATTGAATCAAGCTATTGCTGGAAGGTCTTGAGAAAGTAGTTTCCAACGGTAATGGCCCTGATCCCTTTGCATGTGGTTTCTTTTGGCCTTTCCTCCCTCCCATGCTGAATTATAACAGAGTCATTGGTGTGCAATTCCAGAATGTCTCAGTTTTTCCATTAGATACCTAACATTTACAAAATTACTTTAAATATTTGCCTCAGTCCAAGGTCTTGGGACTCAGCACCTTTTTACTTGCTTACATAATTTAAAAAGTCTATGTTGCCATTTTTTCAATGAATAAGACTAGTTTAAAAGAGAGATATTGAGCCAAGTGTGATAGCTTGAGCCTGTAATTCCAGCACTTTGGGAGGCTGAGTTAGGAGGTTCACTTGAGGCCATGAGTTTGAGAGCAGCCTGGCCAATATAGCAAGACCCTGTCCTTAAAAAATTAGCTGGAAGTGGTGGTGCCTACCCAAAGTTCTAGCTACACAGGAGGCTGAGGCAGAAGTATCAGTTGAGCTCAGGAGTTTGAGACCACCCTGGGCAGCATAATGAGACCTCATCTCTATAAAAACTTAAAAAATTAGCTGAGTATGGTAGGTAGTCCCAGCTACTCAGGAGGCTGACAGGGGAGGATCACTTGAACCCAGGAGTTAGAGGTTACAGTGAGCCATGATGGTGCCCCTGCACTCCAGCCTGGGCGACAGAGTGAGGCCCTGTCTCTAAAACATAAAATGAAATGAGAGCTATCAATGGCTTTAGGATTTGGCCTCTAAACAGTGACACAGAAGAGATGTACTTTGCGAAAGAATAAAAGATGCTCTTAGGGATTGAGGAGCATCTGGTGCATTAATGGTTCCTGTCTTGGGAAAAAGCTGCGTGTAGCAATGTTCTTGGGTGTTCACAATAGCTCTTATATGTGAAACGTGGTCATTTTCAAGGTTGTTCACCAGTGGTAGAAGAATAGATTGCATTTGATGCTTGTTATTTTATATTTTTACCTTTTAAAATTATTCTGTAATTTAAAAATATTCTGGGGCTGGGCATGGTGGCTGCCAGCACTTTGGGAGTCCAAGGTGGGAGGATTGCATGAGCTCAGAAGTTTGAGATTATCCTGGGCAACACAGTGAGACCTCATCTCTACAAAATAATGTTAAAAATTAGCCATGCATGGCCGGGCGCGGTGGCTCACGCCTGTAATCCCAGCACTTTGGGAGGCTGAGGCCGGTGGATCACGAGGTCAAGAGATCGAGACTATCCTGGCCAACATGGTGAAACCCCATCTCTACTAAAAATACAAAAATTAGCCAGCCGTGGTGGCACGTACCTGTAGTCCCAGCTACTTGGGAGACTGAGGCAGGAGAATCGCTTGAACCTGGGAAGGTGGAGGTTGCAGTGAGCCAAGATTGCGCCCCTGCACTCCAGCCTGGTGACAGAGTGAGACTCTGTCTCAAAAAAAAAAAAAAAAGCCATGCATAGTAGTGCACACCTGTGGTCCCAGCTACTCGGGAGGCTGAAGTGGAAGGATTGCTTGAGCCCAGGAGGTCGAGGCTGCAGCGAGCCATGATTGTGCCACTGCACTCCATCCTGGGGGACAGAGTAAGACTGTCTGTCATAGATAGATAGATAGATAGATATAGTTTTCAACCTCTAACTGGTTGTGTGTGTGTGATTTGAC
Source organism: Colobus angolensis palliatus (assembly GCF_000951035.1). Taxonomy (NCBI): domain Eukaryota; kingdom Metazoa; phylum Chordata; class Mammalia; order Primates; family Cercopithecidae; genus Colobus; species Colobus angolensis. The sequence goes on along the minus strand of NW_012115322.1, from coordinate 569,537 downwards.
AGTTTATCTGATGGTTCTTTGAAAACGGAAAATGTGTCCTTCATTCCAATGTTATAAATTTAAAAAATCAAATGTTTTAACGTAAGTATGGGAGGAGTACTCCATGACGGTGAAAGCCAGTGATTCTCCTTGAATAAGGGTATTGTTCTGTGCTAGGGGCATCTCCATTTCACCTAGCAATTGTAGCAGAATAGACACTGCATCCCCTCTCATTCTACAGGCAAAGAATAGTTTGAAGAGAAAGCTTAGTGATTTCACTGCCAAAAGAAAGCTTTTAACAAAATTGTTTATTAAACCACACCTCAGGCTGTGCAGGGACATGGGAGGAGCATGCAGTTTCTGAAAAAGAATATTTAGAGGAGGATTTTATTGTATAATTGGCAAACTTCTCATCTCTGAGAATAATTGCTTGATTTCATGGAAAGGACAAGAACTTGAGTATCTTGAGGCCTAAGATAAATAGATAGCAGCGGATCATGCTGGTCCCCATGGTTACCGGGAACCGAGCTCAAGTGGATTGTTATCCTGAACAAGCCTGTGTCAGGATATTCTTGTCACCTTTCAGCTCTTTGGTATTTGCTCTCTTTCTTGAATCAGCAAAAGAAATCGCTGTAAAGTTAATGTAATTTACAGGAGGTTCCCCTGCCACACTGCATGCTTTTGTGTGTCACAAGACTTAATCTTCCTGCTACCCTCTGTTAAAGGAGAACTTTTTATGTTCCTAACAATATTCGATTCTTTCAGGAGCTATTTACATAGCTGGGGTTGGTTAATAGACAACTGGGGACTGGGCTATAAGCATTTTGACCTGGAAATATTTTTTTGGGGTTATGTGAACTACTGTACAACAAAACCTCAATTAACTAGGATTATTTGGAGAAAAGACAGTTTCTGCTTGAATTTTCTTTTAAATGGAAGGTTAAACACTTTCCTTTTCTCAACCCTTCTTACTTTCTTCCTTTGGCTTTTGCAATTCAGATGTTAAGATCTCGAAAATCCGTTAACGTTTCATTGAGTTAGTCCGTAACAGTGCTTTGGAACATCCTTGACTTATGAAGCTCGTTAATCAGGCTTTACTTTCTTCAGAGGATTAAGAGGCTTGAACGTGACTGCTAAATTCTCTTAAGTTGTTTTCTGGGGGGAAGAACAAATTTTTCTGTGTAATTTTGTTTTCTTGCATCTTTATCAGATTCAGAATAAAAAAGCTATCGTGACATGCCCTGCATCAGTAGGCCTTGTTATTTATGCAATCCTACTGTTTGAGGGTTTAGGAATATTCTAGCAAAATATAACAGAAATGAGCCATTAGGAAATGGCTTTACTTAAAATATTTAGTTTTCTTCTGTGTGTGTTAAAGTCAAGTTATATTAATTTAATCGGCAGTTGGGTCGGCTCTTTTGCATAATCCAGACAATATATGAATTCCACAAATATTTATTGAGTATATACTCTGTGTACTTCATATACCATGTTAGGCAGTTTTGTAATATCAGTAATGATGTCAGCATAAATGTATTAACCTCTGATAACCTTCACATAAATCTTATTTTCTACAGCAATGGAAACTTGTCCCTGAGGGACTTTGTGGTTGTAGCTGTTCTGATTTCCTTGTTTGAAATTTTTATAAACTTTCCAACTTTTTTCTTTTGCACTCAGTACTTAAAAATAAATTTAATGCCAAAAGTAAAAGTACTATTATTTTCATAAATCATAAGTTATAGATACTAAAAACTCAGAAATTTTTCTTGAACTAAATAGGGAACTTAGGCGAAAGGACTGCTTTAATTCCATCTAAAAGATAAAATCTAATACTGACTTTCAAATATGTCATTAAGAGTTTAGTGTCTCCGAGTAAAGGTAGAAGTTTTACATTATCATCTATCAATGATATCAGCGAGAACTAAAATTATTAGGAAGTAAGCTAAAGACAATTTATGGTCTAGATTTTTAACTTAAAATTGGAACCAATTTCCAGTGGTTTCTTCTCTTAGTTCTTGATTTAGCCATACTATGACCATTAAAAAAAAAATCTTTAAAATGTATGTGAAAAAACCTGAAGGAAATGTGGTAAAGGGTAAGATTTAATAAGAAAGGGGCTAGGTTTATAGGGAATGCATTATAATCTTTATAGTTACGTGTGTTTGTAATATAATAAAACACTTCTAGATGAATTACCTCTTTTTGTTTTTCTTTTCTTTTTGAGACACAAGTCTCATTCTGTTGCCCAGGCTGGAGTACAGTGGTGTGATCTTGGCTCACTGCAAGCTCCACCTCCTGGGTTCAAGTGATACATGTGCCTCAGCCTCTGGAGTAGCTGGGATTATAGGCACACACCACCACACCCGGCTAATTTTTGTATTTTTAGTAGAGAAGGGGTTTTGCCATGTTGACCAGGCTGGTCTTGAACTCCTGACCTCAAGTGATCCACCCGCCTCGGCCTCTCAAAGTGCTGGGATTACAGGTGTGAGCCACAATGCCTGGCTAGATGAATTATTTCCTTTAGAAATTTATTTTCTATGTATCTGCAAAAGTGTTTCATTTTAGTACTGTGAAATGAGTGGGCCCTATGCTGGGTCCTGTTGGGGTTTGTGATTTATAGATGGTAAAATACATTTCACACTTACAAGATGAAGCAATCTACATCTATATAAAGAGTTTGCCTGTGAGTGGTTGTAGCAAGTGTCTTCTTTTTATATGACAATTGAGGGCAAGAGAGAGGTCAGACTATTGGTGAAACCCTTAGTGCAAGCAAGTCCGCAAATAAGCTTTTTAGCTACTTAAGCCTCAGTGTTTTATTGGCATTGAAGCCCAAGACACACCAGCAATACTTGCACAATCAAAAGTTCTATTTTTCCAAGACATGCTGGTCATACAAGAAAAACTGAGATAACGTATAATTTATTTTTCCAAGACATGCTGATCACAAAAGAAAAACTTAGATAACATATAATTAGTCACTGTGTATCCACTTTGGATCCAGATTGCATATCTATATCTGTCTGTAAACAAACATATGCACACATATACATACCTGTGTGTATATATATGCACACACAGACACATATATATATTTAAAATCACTACTTAATTTGCCTCCAAAACTAATAGCCACATTAATGTCTTTGAGTTAAGTTAGGTTGGCTTGAATCAGTTGGCAAGATCCTGGTAAATGGCTTTGGTGTCAACTAGCCACCAAAAGCCAGGTGTGGTGGCTCCTGACTATAATCCCTGCACTTTGGGAGGCTGAGGTGGGAGGATCACTCGAGGCTAGGAGTTTGAGACCAGTCTGTGCAACATAGACTCCATCTACAAAAAATAAAAAATTCGCCAGGTGTGGTAGCATGTACCTATAGTCCTAGCTATTTGGGAGGCTGAGGCAGGAGGATACCTTGAGCCCAGGAGGTTGAGGCTGCAGTGAGCCACGATGGTAGCACCGCACTCCAGCCTGACCAATAGCGAGACCCTGTCCAGCAGGGTAGAGTACAAAGGATGCCTGTGGAGTGGGAGAATCTATTGAGCATCTACCCTTCTGCTCCCAGGCTAAACCCATGAGAAGAGCACTGTCAACAAAAGAAGCTTTCCCTACAGTGGGGAAGAATTGAGGTTAGCAGAAAGGGTAAAACAAGAACAAAGTAATTCCTAGCCATCCGAAGAGGTGGAATGGGAAAGGCAACACCTATAACAGGAAGGAAATACTCCATCTGGGGCCGAGCCTGCCTTATTCTGAGGCCCCAGCTTGGCTGCCTTTCTCTTCATTCCCTCTCTGTGCCACTTAACAGTGTGCATTTCAACTTTCCCCTTTCAGAGAGGGGCCAGATGTAGAAACGCCTAACCACCTGTACCAGTAAGATGGGATTAGCTCAGGAAATGTCGTTTGTTTGAGGGACAAGAATAACATGAAAGAAGGAGCAAGATTAACAGAACAGCTGACCTAGAGCTGCTAGGCTACTGGATGGTCCTCTGTGCTTATATACACAGTGTAATACTCGTAAGGAAAAGGCAAAAGGCTTGGAGGAGGCTATGGACTGCCTATAGTTGACAGTATTTTCTTTTGTGGGAGTGGTGGATGTGGGAGATAGAATGTAAACTTCCTACCTTATGCATTGATGTTATTGCATTGATTATAGTGAACGCTTTATAGACTGAAACAAGTCTAAGAAAAATTCATCTTGAGCTGAGGAGATAGAGATGACCTGCCAAAGATGTCACATCCATGAAATTTGTGTGACTGATACTTTTAATAAAAAAAATTTGTCAGCCAAATAAATATATCGAGAGTTTCTTAGTCGTATTAACTGATCTGAAACTGTTGCCACTAGGGTATATAAAAGATACTACCTGTATTTTAGTGATAAACCACAAAGAATAAAATGAGTTTTTAATTAGCATCATGCAGCCACTTAAGTATTAGCAAAGAAAATGTGTAGCTGACCTTTCAGTTCTCTGTAATATAGAAAAACAGATCCTGCATCTCTAGTTTTGCCTGTGCCTGGGGGATATTTAAAACTTGTACTAACATGTTAATTTCGCCATGGTAGAGGTGATGGGGAAACTTGCAAAAAAAGGGGAAAGGGGAGGGAATTGGGTGCGGTAGAAGTGAGCATGAGGCCAGCAGTAGGGAATGAGTTTACAATGAAGTTTAAGAGTGGTTGGGGGTTGTGGGAGAGGTTTGGGGGCTGGGAAGACAAGGGAAAAGAAAATGCAGGGATATGCTATTTGTGTTCATTTTGTCTTTGAAAACCAAAAGTGTGTAGCATCATTCTCCGGCAGAGTCTGGGAGGACTTGAGTTGACTGCCACAGTTTACGATCTACCCAAACATAAACGTTCCTGGAAATCTTTGGCCTCTGAGCTGACTTCTTGTCTGTTGTTTGTGAGCCAGGAATTAACAGCTCTGTTGTATGTGCAGGCTGCAGATGCTTCTCTTCAGCTTTTGCTATCCACTGTGTGTGTGTGTATTGGATAAACTTAAAAAACCTGTTGCTTCCATGCAACGGCCCACACAACTTGGGACTCATGGTCAGCCTCACCTTCGACATTGGCTAAAACTCTACAGGAAACAGTTTATGGAGTTTAAGGGGGAAAAAAAAAGGGAAAATTATCAGGCTCCAAGCAGGTTATTTATGGACGAGTGTGTGAACAGAACATCCGATTGAAAAAAGAAAAAATTACAGATGGGTGGGGATGGAAAGGCAAATGTGTTGCGTAGCTGGCCAAGTAATATCTGGCTGTGTCAAAAAATGGGGAAAAACATCATCTTCAATGAGTTACATTATTTGTATTCCTTCCATCTTGCCTGTCATGTGCCTTGGATAATGCTGCTGTCTATTAAGCCCTCTGTGTCCTCCTCCCTCACCAGCTTTGCTCCATTGTGCTGTTGGTGGAGACACAGCCCAGGTGGTTGGGTGATGCCTATGCTTCCTTCTGCCCTCTTTTGGTGTTGCTATTTGAAAATCACTTGTATAATGAATGTATCCTCTCTCCACTCCCATTGTTATGTGAAAAAAGTCAGTAAAAATGAACATCTGGCAAAGAAACTGTCCCAATTTAAGGAGGAAGTTTGCTAGATTTATGATCTTCCTTTGTAACTCAAGTATAAACTGGCCACTATTTGAGGAGTGAGGTCTTGCTACACAGTTATCAGGGTCAGGGGGCCAGGCAGGGGTCGAGTAGGGTGAGTGGAGGCTCTGGGGTTGCTGCCTAGGCTGGAAAAACACTGCATCAGCTGAATGACTGTCGGCCTGCCAGGATGCTGTTATTTTCTATCCTGATTCAGTTTTGTGAAAGGACAGTGGGTGTGAATTGTTGGCTGGGTGCTCTGGATCACTAACCAGAAATAAACTTAGCTAAATTGACCACAAGAAATTTCACTGTTTTAAATCCCACCAGCTAACTCCCCAAATTTTGCCTTATTTGTCTCTTTCCTTGAAATCACTTTAACGTTGCATAGTATGTTTTATCTTCATAATGACTGCTTAAAGATGGTTTTAAAACTGAACTATGTATTAGCCAGGGCGTGGTGGCTCATGTCTGTAATCCCAGCATTTTGGGAGGCTGAGGCGAGAGGATCGCTTAAGGTCAGGAGTTTGAGACCAGCCTGGCCAACATGGTGAAATCTCCTCTCTACTAAAAATATAAAAATTAGCCAGGTGTGGTGGCGCACACCTGGAATCCCAGCTACTCGCGACGCTGAGGCAGGAGAATCGCCTGAACCCGGGAGGCAGAGGTTGCAGTAAGCTGAGATAGAGCCACTGCACTCCAGCCTGGGAGACAGAGTGAGACTCCATCTCAACAACAACAAAACTATATATTGTAATAAAATAGAGTTATACTGAGCTAACGTATGCATTTTAAGTTAATCATTTATGTATTGTAAAAAATAGTAAATCGCATTTGTAAAAATAAAAAGTACTGGCATGAACACAGCATTGTTCCTGTGGAAGGAGTTTGTGGGTTTCAGAAGTTTGTTACCCCCTGTTTTAGGTATGGTCCTGTCTGTTGAACTCATGGTCATGGTATAATGACATCTCTTCATTCCATCCCCCACCCTCTGCCCCCAGAACCATTTCTTTGCTTTATGTAATTTCTTGTTAGATGAATCTCTATCTCCAAAAGCGACTGGGATAGATTAAATCAAGGTTCATACACAGCCTATAAAAACAGGAACTTCATTTCAGGGAAGATTTTTGTAAGATCGTTTTCTAAAATAGCATAGTATCAGAAATATTTCTGTAATGCTTTTCGGCAAGGAAATTAGTTCAATATTTTTGGCTTTGTCAACTCAGTTCTCAATAATAGCTATGCTCTGTTGTCATTACAGTTTTGGCTTTTATCAACTGGAGAATGATTTTATATTAAGTGCTTCGAAATTATTTTTTTCTTGCATTTTTATCTAAGGCTTTGTAAGTGGGGTGCTGAAGTACAGCGTGGAACCAGAATCCTCTTTTCCTTATCTTTCATAATTTTCCATGTTTGTTTTGAATTAATTATCTTTGATTCAAACAAAAAAAAACTAGCATTTTAAAAGATCTGGTGTTTCAGTATTTTGTTTTGTTCAATCACCCCTTGTTTCTTTTGACACTAAAGTTTTCTCAGGAACTAAGCAGATTGGATATTGTTCCTCTACTTTGCTTCATTGAACTCCCTGAGTGAAATTTGTTTTTACCAAGAGGCAGTGTTTATGTGTTGGTGATAAAAAGAAAATAGCCGATATATTACTAGTTTTTTTTTTCTTCCGTGTCACCTTGTTACGTAAGGTTATTTCGTTGCCTTTCTAATGATTTTCATGGAAACAATCAACAAGGATGTCCTAACACTGCCCAACATGAAGCCAACCATAACTGTGGATAGAAATAGCAGACTCCTACTTCCTGGCCTTAAAAAATGTGTAATCTAGTTAAGAAGTTAAATCTCAAGGGGTGCATCATAAAGCAATGAATGATTCAAATTGGCACTGTAAGAATAAGTTCTAGATGGTATGGGGCAGCCTATAAGAGCTATTGGAATTTAAAGAAGCAATAGATTGTTATGCAAATTATGGAAAATTTTCTTGAGGAGGAGGAATTTGAGAGTTCAAATTATTTTCTCAACAAACTTGTCCTCATTTTAGATTCAGCATTTGATAGGTAGGCTTCCAATATAATTTCTCTCTTCCTGTTAACAAAATAAATCTCAGAATTCTGAAAAGCAAAGATACTGATTCTTTCAAATCTCAAATGTCCTAACTTTATAGAAGAATGTGGTACTATGGAAGGGAACGAATCAAGGTGCTGTTAATATGAGCAGTGTTGTAGTTTGGATATGTGACCCTCCAACCCTCATGTTGAAATTCGAACCCCAGTGTTGGGAGGTGGAGCCTAGTGGGAGGTGAATTGGGTGATGGGGATGGATCCTTCATGAATGGCTTGGTGTCCTAATGAGTCTTCTTGTTGTCATCACTGGTGGTAATGAGTGAATTCTAGCCCTATAAGTTCATGCAAAACGTGGTTGTTAAAAGAGCCTGGCACCTCTGTTGCCATGTGATCTCTGCACACAGCAGCTCCTCTTCCCCTTCTGCCATAAGTGGAAGCAGCCTGAGGCCCTCATCAGGAGCAGATTCTGGCGCAATGCTTTTTGTACAGCCAAGAGAACCATGAGCTAAATAAACATTTTCTTTATAAAGTACGCAGCCTTGGGTATCCCTTTATAGCAACACAAATGGGCTAAGACCAATAATCACCTTTAATTTGGGTTTATAGGATAGCCAGTGTTTAGGACCCTGTAATTTTGCTTATAAAACCGTGAAAGCTCATTTCAGATATTAACAAAGCATTTGGCTTACATATCTTATTTACTTGGTGTGTACACAGGCTGGAATAAAAACAAAAGCAAATACAGTTTGGAAGAAAATAAAGCCAGCAACATCCCCTGGTGAATCCCTTTAACCATCCACCCCACGAACGTGTGCAGTGCTGGTTATGGCAGAGTGGGGCAGTTCCTCTGGAAGACAGTATGATAAACAAGGGTCACCCAAGTGTGAGGCCAGAGGAAGGGAGACTATCTTCAGGAAGCTGTGAGCTTTTCCTTTTGTATGGGGGGTGTTTTGTTGGACTAAAGTTGTAGAAGGCATTTGACCTCTGCTATTGTACTTCATGTTTCAACCTCAGTTTCTGACCCAAAATAACACATATGTTTTCAGTAACTTGGCACAGAGCTGACAAAAGGCAGTCAAATTCAGAAGGTGCCTCATTATAAAAGAAGGATTATAAACTACACAAAGAGCAAAATTAGTAGGGAAACTACCACCACAATAATAAGGCTGCAGTGTTTTCAGAGCTGATATGTGATTGTGTTTTTCCTGTCTTGATTGTTTTTAAGTTTGGTCTAAAAAATATGGGTATCAACTTAAAATTTCTTAAACTGCTACTAGTTTATCTCCTTCCAGAGAGAAAGGATATTCATTTGATTTGAGAATTGTCATTTTGGTTTAATTAACAATTGTGTGAAGGACGTTAAAAATCATCGTGGTGACTTGGTTTTTATCCTTACAATTGCATGATAATTTTAGATTACTCTTGAAATATGCCTCAAAATAAAAAGTTAGACATAGTGGTCCTTTCTTATGTGCCTTGACTATTGTCAGAGAAAGCCCTGGGTTATCAGCCTGTTTAGAAGAAGTGACCAGGTATGCTTTTTGACTCTTGGCTTTGAAATCACATTATCAGGAGGACCATGTGGTTTTTATTCATTTGACAGATACTTATTGTGCACCTGTTATGTGCCAGGCCCTGTTATGCAGAGGACAAGTAGAGTAGAAAATGGAACTACTAACACTTGCAACACACACAATCAACTCTTTCGTTATAGCTCAGTTTAATTAACAGAAGGAAAACATTTGCTTTCGGTAATACATGTAACACCTGGGGACGCAGCTTTGGAACACCTGATTTGTCTAAGATGCCTGCTTACTACTACTATTATTCTATACATTACAAAGCCTGAATATGTAAATGGGAGTTCAACGGTCTTTTAGGAAAAAAATTTACTGAAAATATACTAAGAGGAGTAACACTAAGGAATTCAGGAGCTACAAGAATTCTTGGAGTACTGTTATTTCAGGTACTGTCTTTGAAGTATTAAGTACACATTATCAGTAAGTTTTGTTGTGTTCCTAGTCTATGTAGATCATATTATCAGATAATGTAAAGATAGATTAAGATGTTCATGCCGGGCCTAGCGTGGTGACTCATGCCTGTAATCCCAGCATTTTGGGAGGCAGGGGTGGGTGGATCACTTGAAGTCAGGAGTTCAAGACCAGCCTGGCCAAGATGGTGAAACCCCGTCTCTACTAAAAATACAAAAATTAGCCGGGTGTGGTGGTGGGTGCTTATAATCCCAGCTACTTGGGAGGCTGTGACAGATAATTGCTTGAACCTGTGAGGTGGAGGTTGCAGTGAGCCGAGATCTCCCCACTGCACTGCACTCCAGCCTGGGCGACAGGGCAAGACTCCATCTCAAAAACAAAACAAAACAGAAAAAACTGCCTTTAGCCAGGCGCTTTGGCTCACGCCTGTAATCCCAGCACTTTGGGAGGCCGAGGCAGGTGGATCACGAGGTCAGGAGATTGGGACCATCCTGGCTAACATGGTGAAACCCTGTCTCTACTAAAAATACAAAAAATTAGCCAGGCGTGGTGGTGGGCGCTTGTAGTCCCAGCTACTCTGGAGGCTGAGGCAGGAGAATGGCATGAAACCAGAAGGCGGAGCTTGCAGTGAGCCCAGATCGTGCCACTGCACTCCGGCCTGGGCAACAGAGCGAGACTCCATTCCCCCAAAAAATAAAAAAATAAAAATAAAAATACAAAAATTAGTTGAGCATGGTGGCACATTAATGTAATCCCAGCTACTCAGGAGGCTGAGGCATGAAAATCCGTTGAACCTGGGAGGCAGAGGTTGCAGTGAGCCAAGATCGTGCCATTGCACACCAGCCTGGATGACAGAGTGAGACTCCGTCTCACACACACACACAAGATTTTTTTCATGCCCTAAAAGCTTTTACACGTCCTAGCTGAGAGGACAGGATACACATACACACACACTTCCCTACCTGCTTGCCTGCCTCCAGGAAGCATATATGAAATGCCAGTCAACTAGGATGCCTTGTTTAGTGTTAAGAACTAGAGAATGACATAGATAGCTGTTCTGATTCTTTTAGTATTTCTTAACTTCTTTCCTACCCTAGCCATTTCACTATTAAGTTATAGTAATTCCCCATGTTTACCCCAGCATTAAGCTTGTGTATCCTCTATCAGCCCATACCTTATAGGTGGCAAGATTAATTTTAAAAGAATTTCAGACTTAAAAAAAGTTGCAAACTAGTACATGGAATTGCTGTGCAACTTTCTTACTTTCCCCAAATAATGTCTTATATAATTATAGTGTGATTATCAAAAGTAGGAAATTAACAGGGACACAATACTATTAATCATTGTCCTGCTGATGCCCTTGTCTGGGTCCAGGATCTAGGTCTGGTTCCTACATTGCATTTAGTTGTTATGTCTCCCCAGTTTCTTCTAATTTGGAACTGTTAGTCTGTCTTTGTTTTTCATGATTTTGATAATTTTGGGGATTACTGACCAGTTATTTCATAGAATATTCCTCAATTTGGGTATGTGGATCAGGCCGGGCATTTTTGGCAAGAATATCGTGGAAGTTATCTCGTGTATGTATTAGTGCATTTTCACCACATGCACGTGGTATCTGCATATGTTGTTACTTTGCTGACTTGATCACTTGGTTAAGGTGGGGCCTGCCAGAAGTCGCGACGGTAAAGCTGTGATTTTTCTCTTTGTAATTAGCGTCTTGTGGGGAGATACTTTGCAACTCTGCAAATATCTTGTTTCACATCCTACATTTGCTCATTAATTTTAGCATTTGTTGATTTCCTGGCTGCATCAGTTATCACTGTGGTATTTGCCAAATAGTGATTTTTAAATTTCTGTCGTCCCTTCATATGAGTTAGAATTCTGTGAGGACGAGCTATTCCTTCTCCCCGTATTATTTATTCAGTTATTTATATCTGTATGGATTCATGGATATTTATTCTATGGGTTACAGTCTCTTCCTATGATTATTTATTGTGATGCTTAAAGTGTTCCAGATTTGGCTATTGGGAGGTCCTTAAATTTGGCTTGTAATATTCTTTTGACATGTTCCAATTTTTGGACCAGTTTCTTACTTTTTGGTACCATGAGATGTTCCAAGCTTATCTTGGATTTTTTTTTTTTCTTTTCCTGCTCCAGCCCTAGAATCAGTCATTTTTCTAAGAAGCTCTAGTTCCCCTTATTGGACAAAGGTATATAGAAACCAAAATTTGGTGCTAGATGTGCTTATTGTTCCTAAGATGTCAGTACTTCTAGCCCTTCTCAACAGATAGAGATAGGAAGTCTATGTGTATACATATACATATGCACACATTTCTATCTATGTATTAAAACCCTTAGGGTTCATTCTCACTTTCCCCCTTATATGTAACTCTTTTATCTGAATGTGAGAAACCTGGCTGTCATTATCCACAATGTGTTTACTTATTTGTGCAATTCTAAACTACACACTTAGTAGTTTCAGAATGCTAACACATACCCCTATGAGAAATAAATTTACTAACTAGAATGTAGCATTCATGTGCATTTTTTTTTTGTTTTTAGCATTACAATATCTAGAGTACTGTTTTCTAAAGTTATTTAGGTTCTTCTCTACCTACTTTTTGCTTTTGTTCATTTGTAATACATTAGGTTCTCTTATTTGATTTTGATTAAAATCATGTTGGTTTTGTTTACGGGTGATGTCAAACATTGCCACAGTTCTAAAACTTATAAATACGTGAAAAGTATGCTCAGAAGGTAGAATTTCTTCCTCATTCTTTCTGACCCATTCCCATCTGCTTTCTGTAGATGAGTAATCTCATTACTTCTTAGTTTATCCTTCCTGTATATATTTTTTTACACAAATCAGCAGATGCATACTGTTTTCTTATTTCCTTTTTTTTTATGGAAGGTGGCATTTTTTGTTGTTGCACAAAAATTGCCACAAACTTAGTGGCTTAAAATAACACAAATGTATTAGCTCATAGTTTCTGTGGGTCAGGAGTTTGGACATGGGTTAGTTGGGTTTTCTGCTTTTCTGCTCAGTCTCACCAGGCCGAAATTCAGGTGTTGACCATGGTTTCGATATCATCTGAGGCTTGGGAGTTGTTTTCCAAACTAACTAGTCGTTGGCAGAATTCCATTGCTTGCTGTGGTTGCACTGAAGCCCTTATCTCCAAGAAGCTGCCCACATGACTTCTCCATGGTTCGTCTCTTAGTAGTGTCTCTGCTGCTTTGAATTTTTCTGACTAATATTTTCTCTAGCCCTAGACTATCTTTAAAGGGTGTACTTTTTGAGGTCAGACCCACCCAGGATAATCCCCTCTCACCTTTGCCATATAATGTAACCTAATTGTGGGAGTGAAGTCATATCATATTCATAACCTGTCTACAGTTAGGAGATGATAATATAGGACATGTACCCCAGAAAGCAGGAATCTTGGAGGCTATGTTAAAATTCTGCTTTTACCATGTAGCATACTATAGGTAGAATTCCAAGATAGCCTCCAAGTGCAAAAGTCTTGCACTTTAAGCAAGTATTATGAAAAAGCATTGTTATATTGTCTATGCTTTTTCTCCATAAGATATAGAGTCTTGTTCAATTTATTAAAAATATTAATTTTGGCAGTTAAGGTTTGAATTTCTGTTCTAGCGTTATCTTTGTACTTTACCTTTTTTTGAAAAAAAAAAAAAATATGCCCACAGCCACTAGTTTCTTATTTAACTTTATATTATCTGGTTTGTCAGTTTTTAAGGATATTCTTGAATCCTTACCTATTTCCTGTACGCCAATCCATGAACTTAGTCGAATTTCCAGTTTTTCTCTTCTTTCTTCCATTTTTTTAAGCTGTATTACTTCTGTGTTGTCACAACATATAATATTGCCACATTGTTCTTTCAACTCTGCATTACATTCTTCTGGCAGATTTTACTGACAATAATGTTTTTGTGTAACATATATTGTTGCTGTCTTATATCAGGAATATCTCTACCACCACCCTTTTTCTTTAAAACCTTGAGAATACTGAGATTTGGGAGATCATCAAAGAAAATGAAGACAAACGAATGTACTTACCTGAATGTTCAGAGACCTCACCATTCATGTGCATTATTGAAAACACGGCAAATGTTCCCAACTTCAGAAAGAGGCAGAATTAGTCCTACTTCAACTTAATTAGTGAAGGAATTTGGCATCTTTGTAAACATAAAGGGCCTATGTGGTTCATATATCTTTCTGTAAGGCAATAACTATGCAGGGCAAAGGGGCCCTTAGTTAATTGTAACTTGAGTAGGATGGGAGGGGTCAATGGATTTTAACATAGAAGAACCAAGTGTTAATAAAGAGCCTTTCTTTATTCTCCAGGAGCTTGGTCAGCTATGTTTTCTGTTAAGTCTGATTGAGGAGTCAAAGTCTCAGTGGAAAGGTGTTGATGAGAAGGCGTATTCTAGAGGCTCAGTATTTTGAACCTCCTTTTAAGCTCACCTGACTTCACAGCTAAAAAGCTGTTGAGGCTTCAGAAAAAGGAAAGGCACAAAAGAATGAATGAATCAGAATTTGCCTGGACGCGATGTTCCTGATGATGCTCAAAAGTCCTGAGAGTTCCAGCCTTGAGGCCTGGCTCCCCTCTCTCTGCAGGCCTCTGGCTGGTTGCTTTTGGAGGAAGCTGAGTGTTTGGGTTGTTGCGATTCCTCATGTTGGGGATTTCATATAACACAGCTCTGGAAGGTCTTGTACTCATGACTATTAGTTATTCGAGGCCACCTAAAATCTAAATCAAAGAAATGACTAGAATGGAGAGAAGTGAAAAAGTGCCTGATTTGTGAAACAATTTCCCGACTTTGTTATAGGTCACTCAAGGCTTAGTGTAGGCTTTTTTCAAGGTATGTGTCTTTTAGGACTGAATCTGTTCCAAGCTATATGTGAAAGCTTGTGTGTAAATAGGTTTCTGCTGGCAGATGGTTGGCAGGCTCAACCATCAGCCTTCCAGACTTGGGATTCTAACAAAATTCTATTTTGTGGCACAAGCCTAGAATAAGTATGATCCATATAAATACATTCATTTATGCACATATTAGCAGAACACCGAGTTCTTGTTTTTGTGATTTTGATGATCTGGTGCTTTTGGTTTTCCTAATACTGGTTCATGGAGAAATAAGTTGTACTGTGTTGGCTAAAACCCGACTCTGGACGCACTAAAGAATTCTTCTGAGTTTCTTTCTCATGTTCCTCTATCCTGGAGGAAGTCTGTCTGCTTTCTCTTTTGCAGTCAGGAGATAGAGCATTGACCCCTGAAGCAATGTTGCGTTTACTTTATGAGAGTTCACCCTTGGATGTTAATGAAAGCAGAAGAGTGAATTAGTGCTGACTTCAGAGCAGGACAACTTGGGTGGGGGAATCTCTGAAGAGAACATGTTGTTATAGGCAACACCCAGGGGAAAATTGACAAATCACGATAAGAATCATTGGATAATCTGCCCCACCCAAGAGAGCAGGAGGGTGAGAACTAAATCATCCTCTGAAATACACTTAGATTAAGAAATCAGTCTGATGTTCATTTCATAACATTCATCAGAAGGAAAAACAGGACTGATCCCAGGCAAAATTTATTGGTGGGAACAATGTCGTGTTCTATCTCCTCCTCCTCTGCTTAGCTCCCCAGCACCTGGTTAATTAATACTCTGCCATCTACCCCCTCAGAACCTTTTTCTTAGAACCACCTGAGATTCGTTCATCTACAGAATCAACAGCTGTCAACCGCGGCAAATAGATCCCCTACCCTCTACCATACCCT
>NW_012115322.1:544457-553240 GCF_000951035.1 Colobus angolensis palliatus | reverse complement strand
GGAGGCTGAGGCATGAGAATTGCTTGAACATGGGAGAGAGCTTGCAGTGAGCTGAGATCCAGCCACTGCACTCCAGCCCGGGCGACAGAGCGAGACTCCGTCTCAAAAAAAAAAAGCATAATTCTTTATGAGCTGATACTGAGAGCTCCCAATGGATGGGTTGATGGAAATGCTAATGAAGGCTGTATTCAGTTTTTAAATTTATCTTCAATGAGCAGCCGGTTCAGAGGCTCCAAACCCAACTGGCCAGCTTGCCCTGATGCTGAAAAGCAAAATCCCCAGGCTGTCCAGGGTTTTGAGTGAGAGGGTCTCAGGAATATTTACACAGAAGGGAGCAAAGAGCCTGATTGTGTTCCTGGCTTTAACAAGTAAAGATATTCTGTTTCCCTCTGTGTAAATTTGCCCGACTTTTAAATTTTTTTAAATTTTGAGAAATCAATTGCCAAGACTCCATTTAGAAGGAAGACGACGGTGAGAATGAATCTTGTGAATGTCCATACTGTACTGTTTCTCTAACGGGGTCCTGTGTATCCCCCTGTGATTTAGATATTGGCAGAAGGTCCAGTGTACGCTTTGAATGTGATCTAAACGTTCCAGTTCTCTTAAATTTCATAAGTTATAATTTCCTGAAAGAGAAACTGTAACTGTAGCAAGTATGGAAAGGAACCTAGTTTTCACTGTTGTGCCCTGTCATTTAACAGTCGCTTTGAGTAGTTTTTAAATCAAAAGCCAGAAAATGTTGATGCCTTAACTTTTAAACCCCTTGTTCTTCATACTAGTCTATAGGATAAGTTCTTTTTGTGGAGATAAACACTTGGGTTATTTCGAGTGAGGTGATAACAGTGAGAATTTTGTTTGAGGAGATGCTTATCTGATTCTGTCTCCCCATTCAAATATAGGATTGATTGTTTTCATCCTTGGAGCACCCACTGGGTACAACTCTGTTGGAAACCTTAATGGTGAAAGCAGCGTCTATTCATTGAATTCTTTTTTTTTTTTTTTTTTTTTTTTGAGACGGAGTCTCACTCTGTCACCCAGGCTGGAGTGCAGGGCGGGATCGCAGCTCACTGCAAGCTCCACCTCCTGGGTTTACGCCATTCTCCTGCCTCAGCCTCCCGAGTAGCTGGGACTACAGGCGCCCACCACTGGGCCCGGCTATTTTTTTGTGTTTTTTTTTAGTAGAGATGGGGTTTCACCATGTTAGCCAGGATGGTCTCGATCTGCTGACCTTGTGATCCACCCGTCTCGGCCTCCCAAAGTGCTGGGATTACAGGCTTGAGCCACTGCGCCCGGCCTGAATTCTTTTTAATGTGTCAGAAACTGTGCTTTGTGAAACACAGGTTATAATATTTATTTTTCACAATGGTCTGTGAGAGAAGAATACAAGAGGGATGGTCTCCAAGATAGGAAAAAATACCACCTTTGGGCTGGATGTGGTGGCTCATGCCTTTAATTCCAGCACTTTGAGAGGCCAAGGTGGGTGGATCACCTGAGGTCAGGAATCCGAGACCAGCCTGGCCAAAATGGTGAAACCCCATCTCTACTAAAAATACAAAAATTAGTCGGGTGTGATGGCAGGCATCTGTGGTGTCAGCTACTCGGGAGGCCGAGGCACGAGAATCGCTTAAAGCTGGGAGGCAGAGGTTGCAGTGAGCCAGGGTGGCGCCACTGCACTCCAGCCTGGGCAACAGAGAAAGACTCTGACCCAAAAAAATCCCCAAAAACCCAAAAACAACAAAAGAAATGCCACCTTTATTTCATTGTGAGGAGAGTGGGAGAGGAAGGTAGAGAAGCGTGGTGGGTTTGTGAGTTTAGTAGCAGGAAAGGGAGAGAGTTCCAGTATAAGGGGGTTTATTTTCTTCATGAGATAGAAGGCTATATTGAGAGAAGAGGGTGAGGAGAGGGTATGGAGGTTGGAGGTTGGAGGAGATTGTAAATCATTGACCAGAAGAAGGTAGATGTTCCCTGGGCAGTGTTGAGGGTAGATGTTTTCTGGACAAGTGATAGTTGTTGCTCTGTGGTTGACTCATCTGCCTGTTGCATGGCACTCTCTGCAGTCTCAGGTGCTTCTGTATCAGGAGGAACATGATGGTATTAAAGATGAATTACTCATGACCCTTGTTCAATATGGTGAGGCAGACTTTATTTAGGACCATCTTGATAGGTGTAGGGACCCCTGCAATGGGATTTTTGCGGTGAGGGAGAGAGATTGAGCTCAATTCTGAACAGAGCATGGACAAATAGGAATTTATAGCCAAGGAGTGGCGTGGAGGTCAGTGGATGGAAAATTACTCGGAGGAAACATCAGGGCTGTGGGAGTGAAGTAGGGGAAGAAAGGGAGAGAATTCTGGCTAAAGTGATCCTGACCTATTACAGGATTCTTGTTGAAGGCAGGCCAGGGTGATCAGATACCATCTGGGGAATGGGAGACGATGAGGAACCCAATTAGCTAGTGGGGGTGATTAGACATAGAAGGTGGGGAATTCTGGCTAAACTGACTTAGCAGACTTCTTGCCAAAACCAGATTTTGTAAGGAAGTGTATACATGGATGTAGGAGAATATACAGGAGCCTGACTAAAGTTTGATCAAGCAAAAAAATCTTTATCACTGGTAAGTGAGTTTGTCTAGGTTTGGGGGTGTGTTGGGGGCTGTGCTGAAAAGACAGCTAGAGGAGCAAGAAACACTGGTGCAAGATCAAGAACATCATTTACCTGGGCCCTGGATTCTAAGCTGGGTAAGGAGGGAACTGCAGAAAAGAGTGAACTGATGGGAGTTCTTATACTAAGAGTCAGACAAATCTGGGGAAGGTATTGCAGTGGGAAAAAAATTGTTAGGACAAGAGCCAGGATGTTGTCTCGCAACTGCGTTTCCACCCTTGCTTCGGATGGGGGAACTGTTTACACATTCCACAGTGGAGAACAATCAAGCCAGGCATGGTGACACATGCTTGTAATCTCTGTACTTTGGGAGGCCGAGGTGGGGGGGTCACTTCAGGTCAGGACTTTGAGACCAGCCTGGTCAACATTACGAATTCCGTTCTCTACTAAAAATACAAAATTAACCGGGTGTGGTGGCACGCGCCTGTAGTCACAGCTGCTCGGGAGGCTGAGGCATGAGAATTGCTTGAACATGGGAGGCGGAGGTTGCAGTGAGCCAAGATCGTGCCATTGCACTCCAGCCTCGGCGACAGAGCAAGACTCCATCTCAACAATAACAAAAAAGAACAATCAGTATGTCCTTTGCTAAGATGCCTCCTACCCACATGCAGGGAGGGTTTTTTTTTTTCTTTGAGATGGAGTCTTGCTCTGTCACCCAGGCCGATCTCGGCTCACTGCAACCTCTGCCTCCCGGGTTCAAGAGATTCTCCTGTCTCAGCCTTCTGAGTAGCTGGGATTACAGGCATGCACCACCATGTCCGGCTAATTTTTTTATTTTTCGTAGAGACGGGGTTTTACCGCGTTGGTCAGGCTGGTCTCAAATCCCTGACCTCGTGATCCGCCTGCTTGGGCCTCCCAAAGTGCTGGGATTACAGACATGAGCCACCGCACTCAGCCGTAGGGAGGCTTCTTAAAAACCTGTCTAGTGTCTCTCCGTAGCTGTATCTCATTGTATGTGTGTGTTTTAATACATTCATGCTCAAAATTTTGAGAAATGAGTAAATGGGTTGTTTCCTGAATGTAAGCTGCTATCTCTCAGGCACTGAGGCACTTGTTTATCAGCAGACCTAAGAAATTATGTACATACGGATCTCTTCTCAAGGCTTGTAAGAGATGTAGGTTCCTGGGCTCAGATCTGAGAATTCCTGAATCATTACTGCCAGGCGGGGGCTTAGGAATGTGCATGTCTGTGTATTAATACTCTGAAGACATGCAGAGTTCTAGAAGGTGAATGCTATCATTCACTTTCATCTTAGGCCTTAAATGTAGAAAATATTGACGTGTAAGGAAAAAGCAAAGGTGAAACCGGCAAGTTAATTTTGTCTTGAAATACCATCACATTTAAAGCACAGTTCTTCAGAAATCAAGTTAGAGGGGTATTGCATGATATTTCCCTCTATTTATCTAAAGTTATTTGTAGTATTTCTGTCCTGTATATGTTATGAAAAGTCACACACGAGTATGCTTATTCTTTGAGAGTCTACATTTACTAAGTCAGAAGATCTTTTTTTTTTTTTAAAACCCTGAAGCATGAGAGATTTTGTGAGAGAGAAAATCTTTGCACCTTCCATTTTTAGAGAGAGGAACAGTAGAGAGTCAAGTGTGAAAACTAACCAGCCACTGGGTTTCTTGGGAAGAAAAAATATAGTGTTAATGAGTAAGAAGCGTTGTTTTGTATGCAGAAATATATTAAAATTTATCTAAGGACAGTTTTGGATTTACAGGGAAAAAATGGATAGAATTAGAAAACATTCCAACTGTGACTATTTTAAAATGAAATATTAAATTTGTTACAATTGAACAAAGGAGAATTTAGTGTTAATGAATTGCTTTGCTTGTAATATTTTCTTTACTCATTTCTTCTTATTTCTTTAAATAAGGAAAGCCAAGTCATTACTTGGCTTACTATTACAAGTTATCAACAACTTAGTAAAATGTGCATGAAATCTGTAAGGTACAGAGCCTAATTCATCAGTAACTTTGGCAGCCAGACATGTGATTCACTGTCTACCCACTGTGACGTCAGAGTCACAGGACTGTGGGTTAGAAGAAGGATACTAAGGGTCATCTGGTTCCAGCCGTGCCTTCGAGTGTCTGATAATGAGTTATTTAAAAAACTGAAACCCGGAATCAACTTCTCATTCTTGCTTAGCTAGTAATACAAGCAGACATTCATACCTTGATTTCTTCAACATGTAATTGGCTTGTAAATCAGGGCGGCCATATAATTAATCATCCACATTGGAGTACTGTTAGAGTGAAAGGGGGCATTGTTAATAATTATGCCAGGACAACAGGCGTTTTAGAGTTATACTCTATCACAAAGCTAAGTTCTAGCAAATGGTTTTGAAACCGTGTTTAGTCTGAAAGAGTTCTTCAGAAGTTACATGTAAAAAAAACTTACCTAGATTGAAGTTTATTTACCGAGGTAACTAGGGTACTGCGTACTATGTGATACCCTGTTTACATGGAACCCCTGGGGAAATATCTCGTTTTTATGATAAACATTTCTTTAGTTGAAAAATTGGTATATTTATTTCTCAAATCAATGTTGGCCAACTGTTTTAATAATTTCTCATATGCAGCTTAAGATTAAAATTCTTTATAGAGGGCCTTTTATTTTAGAATATGGTCTTTCACTGGTATCTATGGAGGATTGATTCTGGGACCCTCCTCCCCCATGGATACCAAAATCAATGAATGCTCAAGTCCCTGATAGAATGTATTTGCCTAAAACCTATGCACATTCTCCCATCTAGATGACCTATAATACCTAATATAGTATAAATGTTATGTAAATGGTTGTTAACTATATTGTTTAGGGAATAGTGGCCAGAAAGTCTGTACGTGTTCAGTACAGATGCTTTTTTTTTTTTCAAATATTTTTGATCCATGGTTGGTTGAATCCACAGATGTGGAACCCATGGACACGGAAAATGTACTGTGCTGCCAGAAAGTAGTAATATCAGGTGTAATGGGAGTGGAGGTAGATAATATCTAGACTAGAATTTTCCAAACCTTTTCAGTCATAGCATCTTTAGTATCTCAATAATTTTCATAGTGCCTCCTAGACCAAAAGAAAAACCTAACCATTCCATTTATTAAGTACTTATGTCTAAACAACTATTTATGTCCTACTAATTTAGTGGCTGTTTGAGAAAATATTACATATAAACTGTGAGGAAAAAAACTTTCATTTTGTTCTTTTGAAAGCATAATTACTTACAAATATGCGTGCAGCTATAGGGCACTGCACAGCTTTCACACGTTGAATTCAGATTGTACACACATTTTGTTTCCTGTTCAGTTTTCGTTTTCTCCTATTACTTGCTTTTATCACAGCAACTGCTAAAAAAACAGTTTTGCAAAGGTAAGATGTTATGGAAAGGAAATGTTGCATGACTCAGGGTAGAAACTGTGAACTACCTCAGGCTAGTGGCTGTGCAGTATCTGATTTCGAGTCTTGTTGCTTCCTTTGGAAATAATCCCATAGCTTCCTTCCAGTTCACTGTAGTGCTTGGGGGTGCCTTGGCACTCAATTTGAGAACCACAGGTCTAGACATTTCTATTTAGTTCATTATTTGGCTGTTAGCTAAGCACCCATTGTATTTATGGCACCAGAAAATTTTATGTATGTGTGTGAGAAGCTCTCAAATCCATTATGTTAAAGAAACTGACACTTTACTCCTCCCTTTTTTGAATTAGGTTGTATTGTATTCTGGTACTGAATAGCTAAAGTTTATTGAACACTTATGTCAGG
The DNA here is from genome assembly GCF_000951035.1 of Colobus angolensis palliatus. Lineage (NCBI taxonomy): Eukaryota > Metazoa > Chordata > Mammalia > Primates > Cercopithecidae > Colobus > Colobus angolensis. Next base: position 546,822 of record NW_012115322.1, on the reverse strand, counting down.
CACTGAGCTTGATGAAACACTTTGCATATGTTCTCTCATTTTCTTTTTGATTTTTATAACAATCCTACTGTATAAAGCTTCTTCTATGAGGCTCTATCAGTATTTCTGGAGTAGATACTGTCCTTATTTTACAGATGAGGAAACTAAAGTTCAAGTAAATTAAGTGACTTGCCTATGAACATCGAGCAAGTAGTTTCAGTTCTGTGATATAAACTTAATTTTTAAAATTTTACTTGAAGACTAGAATCTTTGTCTACAGCCACACCCTTTTCTGTAGACACTGTGCTACCATCCATGTGTCTGCTACTGTTTTTAGAGGTACTTTTTGTGTTTCATGGTGGTCCTAAGAGGAGATCTTTTTGTTCTCATTTTCAAATAGAAACACCGAGACTCAGAGAAATTTAGTTACTTGCCGGAATGAACAGCTAGTAATTGGAATTTGAACCCAGGGCTGAGTAATTCCAAAGGTTGTAATTGTAATTTGTCCTGATGACCAGAAGATATTTTCCAAAATTCTGGAGTTATTTCGGAGTCATTAAAGAAAGATTAAGTTACGATAATGTGGCTTTTGTGTTAATATATTTCGATAAATCATATTCATTTAGAAATCATGCATGGTATGTGTGGCACCTCTCTATTAAACAGCATGCCTGTTGCCCAACCATGTGCAATAACAGAGAATATATTGTGCTTATCATTTATAAATATATGTATAGAAGAGAGAGAGAATGAATGGACCTATTTGTCAGTGGGCAGCTGACTGGGATGGAACACTACAGCAATGCTGAAACGACAGACCCCTGAGATAGGACGGTGTGTGGAGGATCAGGTTTTAAAGGCTTGTTTAGGAAGGTGAGTAAGTGCTAAGTAGTTTCTCAAGTTGAAAATTAGGAATCTCTTGATCCTGTCACTTCTCTTTAAAACCTAATAATCAAACAGGGATTCGCCTGCACTTGGAATTGCATTTCCCTCTGGAAGAAGACAGATCTAAATCAGAGGTATGCTTCAAGTTGGCCAACACTTTGGGTGGGAAGCAACATGAGGTACTGGATAAAGTGTGTTGCATTAGCCCTGGGCATGTTAGGACTTCAGGTGTAATTTTCAGAAGGATAGATTGGTTCATGTGAGTTAGCTATGGTTCATCTCTTGAATGAGGGGGGTGGAGTTGTTATAGAATGTAAGAATGCAAAGATTGAATGGTCAATATGGTATTTTGGCATTCTTCCAAATCCTTGTAGCTCTCTTGGAGAAGCATAACACTGCTTTGTAGGAAAGAGAAAAGTGTTTACATCCAGAACATATTGAGTGGGTGTACTGAGTTCAGCAGCCAGGGTCGTGTCTCCCAGGCCTACTGTTGTGGTTTATCCAGCTGAGATGCACAGAGGGTCAATACAGTCAGATTTCTGCACCCTGCCACCCCCTGCCCATTTTCATCTCTGTCTTGCTTGCATGCTTTCTTTTTCCTTTTTCTTGCCCACACCAAGTCCAGCACTTAAAATGGAATAGTGCACACCTAGGGCCTGCTTCCCAGAAATTCTTTGTAAATGTAGGTGTGCGCCCACCCTGGAAAATGCTTTCTTCTTATTGCCTTGCTTGGTACATGCAGTGCAAATGTCACCATGTGTCCTTGTTTTAGGCTGAAACCAGACCATACACTTGGGTAGCACTTTATACCTAGAATGTACCACTGTGGTGTGAGAATATAAAACCAGTCATAACTCAAATGACATGGATTTTATTTCACCTGAACCTTTTTATCTCCAAATAGACAAACATTGAAAACCTTATGCCCTAACAAGGAAGAGATACTTCTTACTGAGATATCTAAGGGTACCTGTTTATAATATGATTTAGCTCAGCCATATTTAATAAATAATCTATTATTTAATGTCATAGTTGTTGTGCATTGCATATATAAATTCTAAATTTCCATGTACCACACATCAGAGTTAATTTTATTATGGGATTTTTTTTGTTGTTGTTCAACTCATAACTGTTAGTGTATTGTGTATCTGTCTATGTTCAGAGTATTATAGAAGGCATCAAAATATGCCAGAGAACTTGCCTTCTCATTGGATAAAAAGTGTACACATGTGAAATGGCAACCAATAGGGTTACATTTGGTCCCCTGAACAAATGCTATTAGAGATAATACAAAGAAAAAGTGACCCCAAACATGGTATATAGAAGACTCAGGTCTTGGGTTGAGATGTAGGTTTGGTGGAGAGAAGATGGGTGGGGATGGTAGGAGGGGCAGGTCGGGTCTAGGCCTGGAGTATAAGAGAAGGCACATCTGGACTCTGGACCTCTTTTCTTTTCTCTTTTCTCTTTTCTCTTTTCTCTCTCTTCTCCTCTCCTCTAGTCT
>NW_012115322.1:493255-544371 GCF_000951035.1 Colobus angolensis palliatus | reverse complement strand
TCTCTATTGCCCAGACTGGAGTGCAGTGGTACAATCATGAGTCAGTGCAGCCTCGAGCTCCTAGCTCAAGTGATCCTCCTGCCCCAGCCTCCTGAGTAGCTGGGACTATAAGCACATGCAGCCACACCTGGCTAATTTAAAAAGTATCTTTTTGTAGAGACGGGGTCTCAGTATGTTGCCCAGGCTGGTCTCCAACTCCTGGGCTCAAATGATCCTCCCACCTTAGCCTCCCAAAGTACTGGGATTACAGGCATAAACCATGAGGCTCGGCCTTTCTGGAGCTTTTAAATATATATTTTTAACTTTACAGAGTTGAAGTAAACTCTGTTAGTATTTGTATAATATTTAACAACCGTGTACAAATAGTTAATGACTAAATTTGACACTTGCTTTTCTGGTCCTAATTGCTTATTTGTTTAAAAGGAGATTAAAGATCTTGGAGGGGAATGCCTTTTGTTCATTGAAATGCAGCTTGTGTGGCTGAGCAGAATTCTGTTAGACAATAATTACGAACCATCTGAATGCAAGATACTTTATTGGGGTACTGTGGCTGTAAAGAGGACTAACAAATTCTTTTCCCTTCCAGGGACTTGGAGTTTTGTAAGGATAGAAAGAAAAATCAGTAAAATAGAATGTGATTGGTGGTCCCCTCAGAAAGATCTTGAGGTTGTTGAGTTGCTCTTAATGTCAGTTGTTTTGGGAATTCTTCTATTTTTATGACATCTTAAGGAGTTTAACAGTTAAAAAAATTAAATATGAAAGTGTTCCCTTAGATATTATACTTGTTGGTTGTTGGTATTGACCATAAAAATACCAGCAACATTAAAGTATTACTTTAATACCAGGATATTGTACACACAGATGCAAACATTTACTTCATGGTCTTTTCCACTACCATGAGGGGTAAGAGCCAAAAGCTAAGTAGCAGGCTAAAGGAGTGCAAAGGAGGAGAAGACTAAGAGCAGAAAATTTAATCCACTTGTCATACACCAGAAGGCCTGCCACGCAACACTTTCCAGCTTTCCTGCCTGTCTTGACCGGGCTTGTCTGGAGAGAGACTGTGGGTTTCTGGAAATGAGACCATCAAGACTGATAAACACGTGTTGTAGTGAAACCTTAAGTTGTCTCAGTGTTACTGTGTGATTGGATAGTACAGAGCTTTGCTTCAGAACATGGCTCCTTCATGAGCTGATAGTTTTATTTTTAAAATTTTTTGGTAATTTAATCTTAGGACATCATAACTTCAGGTATCTGAGTCTCTGTTTTTAATTGCTTTATGTATACACCTCATTGCAGAAATGTGGGGTCCTCTGTTTAAGTGTATGATCAACATTTTGAGGAACCACCACACTGATTTCCATAGTTGGTGTACCATTTTATATTCCCAATAACAATAAACAAGGGTACCAGTTTTTCCAAATCCCTGCCAACACTTATTCCGCCCCACCTTTTACAATTATTCTTTCACTTTTAAGGACCCTGTGATTATACTGGTTCCCACCAAGGTAATCCAAGATAATCTTCCCATCGCAAGGTTCTTAATCATTTCTGCAAATCACATTTTTAATATATAAGGAATATTCACAGGTTCCTGAGATAGAGATGAGGAAATCTTTGGGGGCCATTATTCTGCCTATGACAGCAAGTCTACCTTTGAAGTTGCAGCTGTTTGCAAATCAGGAGCCATGAATTTGAGGCTATAACTTTTGATCATGGTAATGGCAAAAATACTCATTTTTAAGACAAAAGCATAATCTTTCTCTTGTTATTTCAGAAGATGTGACCTTAGTTGAACATAAACAACTCTTTTCTTCATTTGGTGATCCTCATCATAAGATTGAATAGTATGAGGCTGTAACCTGGGCCAAGCTTGAGTATGGAATCCAGGTTCGGTAGTCATTTCCAGAGTGACTGCTGTGAAAGAGGAGAGGGAGACTAGCAATGATCTTAATGTCCTGAGAAGGGAATTACAGATACGGGAAAAGGGCTGGGGGAGAGTGAGGCCAGGATTTCAGGGCAGTGGGACAGGTGAATGATATACTGCTTCAGATCAGCAGGTGATACAGATTGCAGTCTCATGGCTTTCTTGTGGTGGAATCTTGATATCTAATATGTTACAATTTGAGTTTGACATCTTCAGTTATCAAAATGATTTTACTCTTCAGATCTTATCACTTAGAAAGTTGACATTAAACAGTAGAATAAGAACAGTTTCTCTGGATTTCGATGCATTTTGGTCTGTGCCAGCAATCCTAGTACCTTAATATATTTGGCCTTATGTTGTCTAATGATTGCCCACGAAGGAGTTTTCTAGCATCTCAAGTGTGGCCTCTTGTGTAACTCCCTCATTCAGCACACAAACGTGTGGCTGCAGACATAACTCCTGGCATAGCAGTTAGCAGACAGTAGACGAAGAGTTGTTTGAACTCCAGAACATGTCAGGGAATCAGACAGCAGACCTCTAATGAAAATCAGATATGAAGTTTGAAAAAAATTGCATGAGTGATTCTTTCCAGTATTCTCTTTGTGTTTAAATGCAATAAGAACCTGTATTTCACGGGCTGGCACTTTGGCCAGAGGAGGGATGTGTGGTTTTGGCATCTATTAGATGTTGAATCACTCAGTTAATGATACGGGGAGAAGTAGGAAGATGGGAGGCAGAAGAGCTTGTCCTTGACTGCTATAGCTGCACCCTTTTGTTCTGTGGACAAGATTGGCTCTCCCACCTAGCTTGGTCTCTACTGATGATAATCGGGCCTTGCAATTGAATAAATACTATAAACATAAATGTGCACATAATGAACTCCCTTTTTAATGAACTCCTGTTTATTTCCATTTAAAAAGGATGGCAACAGTGTGACAACTTTAAAACAGTAGATAATTCACATGAGATTTGGGGAATTCATTTTTGTCTGTTAGGTTGTGTTTACTGGATTAAAAAATGGATGATTTTCTAGAGGTTCATGAATTAACAAAATGGGTTGTTTTATGTGGATGGAGCCCAAAATCAAGGAGCAGTGAAGACAGTGGAAATGCTGGCACTTCTGGTGTAAGAAAACTATAGTCAGGAAAAGATGGAGTTGCATTAAAGTAGCAAATTTCAAGTGTGCCAACTACTTTACATGCATTATCTGATTTATCTTCTCAAATTTATGTATGTGTATTCACACACGTGCACAAACACCCCCCAACAGATGGAAGTGATCCTTCTTTCATGATAAAAGAGAAATAATAGCAGACATGTTGGCCTGAGTTCCGTTTAACAGCTTTATTGAGATATAATAGATACATAAAAATGGTATATATTAAACTGCATAACCTGATGTATTGATATACAGTTTTGTGTTGCTTAACAACGGAGACAGGTTCTGAGAAATGCGTCATTAGGCAATTTCATCGTTGTGTGAACACCATAGAGAAATGATCACCACATAGAGACATGATCGTGACAATCAAGCTAATTAATATATCCATCATCTCTCAAGGTTTCCATTTCCTCCTTTTTTAGTGTGTGTGGTGAGGACTTAAGATTTACCCTCTTAGCAAATGTTAAGTATACAATACCGTGTTGTTAACTAGAGTCACCATGCTATACATTAGATCTTTAGAATTTATTCATCCTACCTGACTGAAACTTGACCAGTATCTCTTCATGTCCCCCTGGGCCTAAAGTCTTTGCTCTGCCATTGGTAATAAACAGTTCTATAAACTTAGACAAATGCTTTCACCTTTTTAGTCTGTTGGGTCACCTATAAAAGACAGAACAGAACGAATGTATCACAAGCTTCTCTTCTAGCTCTGTACTTTTTGATTATAAAAAACTTATGGAGGGGTCATAAGAAAGCAAGCCTTCTAAGAAAATAGACTACCTAAGATTGTGATTGAGAGATTAGAGGTATGTCTCATTACCACAGGTTCTCCAGAAAGGACAGCTTTCTAGTCAGCTTTTATTTCCGAGATGTTACTAGATTAGGGAGAGCCTAATTTCTCTCTTTGTGAGCTTCACTGGCTAAGGCGGTGATATTAATACCCTCAGTGATTCAATAAAAATAACAGTGACAATGAAAAATGACTGACTGGTGATTCACTTTGGGGAACTATTTGGCTGGCTGCCTGAGACCTGTGCCAGGAAAGAAGCTGAATAGATTTTAGCAGCATCCTCTAGGCTAGGAAGATTATAAAATTTAGGATGCCAGGTAGTTGTTTGGACCATGAATATAGGTCATGGAAGGAAATGGCTTTTAGGTGAGGGGAATGGATGGGCAGGTCATGTGCTGAATTTGCAGCCACCCTGCTGAGGCCCTCAGCTGCTGCAATTTTCAAGTGAACTCAGGAGAATTGGTACATTACTTAGTTCCAAGTGACTTAACTTGATGTCCCAATAATGGTATAAGGAAAAATGTCAATGTAGGAAGAGTTAACAGAGCAGGAGGAATCATTTACCTCATTTGATTTGAGGACCCCTTAAAGACTCACTTTTCCTAGATATTTCTTTGGCCAATGACTTCTCACTGCCATAGAGTAAGTTTGAAATTCTCTGGTTTGGTGTCCACACAAACTTGGTCTCACACTATCCACTCCTTACCTCCTGGTTTATTCTGTGTGACGCACAGCCCTTTGCCTTCTCTTGTGTTCATGCCTTTATTCATATCTTTTACCTAATATAATGAGAATAATATGAATAATATCATTTAACATACTGAGTACTTTCCGTGTACTTACTTTTGTACTATTTTATAGTAATCCTCCCATATCCATGGGGGATACTTGTCAAGACCCTCAGTGGATATTTGAAACCTTATATAGTACTGAACCTAATATATACTATTGTTTTTCCTATATATACATACCTGTGATAAAGTTTAATTTATAAATTGGGCACATTGAGAAATTAGCAATAAGCAATCATAAAATAGGACTGTTATAACAATATACTATAATAAAAGTTTATGTGAATGTGTTCTCTCTCTCTCTCACAAAATATCTTACTATTCTCCACTAACCTATTTTGGGACCATAGTTGAACTCAGGGGACTGAAATAGCGAAATAACAGAAAACAAAATCATAGATGTGGGTGAGGCAACTGTACATGCATTATCAAATTTAATTTTGCCCAAACTCTATGATGCAGGTAGTAACATTACCACCATCCTCATCACCATCATGATGCTCATCACTACCACGGTGATCATTTCCATGTCACAAGTGAGGAAGCTGAGATTTCGTATAAATAACTTAACTGAGAGGACACTCTAAATGAGTGGTAGGGTCATGATTGCAGCCCAGGTGTCCCATCTCCAAAGCCCAAACATTAGAAACCATATTGTGCCATTTAATGCCATTCTTTACCATCCTCCCCACACATCCAGGCTCACTGCTTAGTATTTTCTACTTTCCATAACAAAAAGTAATGGCTCCTTCTCTGAGGTTCTGTCGTGTTATGTGACATTCTCTGTTTTATATTTGTGTATTCATCTTCTTTCCTTCTGCTTCACTGATGCCTCATCAAAGCCCGAGTTTAACATGTATTTGTATTCTCACCTTGATTTGTTATTTGACAGTTTATTAAGTATATATTGATTTGACGCCGTACTTTGCTATCTATATTCAGCCCAGTCAGTTTTTTAGCTCCAGTTTATATTTTTCAACATCTTAGAATACTTCTGTTAAAATGCCAGTATCTTATATGAAAATATTAATATCATGCATTTCCACCTTCACTTTTCATGCTAATGACTTTATCTGGTTATTTAAGTGGAATTGTGGGATTGCTTAGTTCAGACAAGTCATATTTTAGAAACACTGTAGTTTAAGTGTCATGGAAGGGGGATGATCATACAGACCTCTATTCGGAGTGCTGGCTTTGCCACCTACCTCATGCATGGAGGAATTACTTAACCTCCTTGTCCTCTGATTTCCTTCTCTGTTAAATGGAAAAGATAATACCTACTTGTCAGGATTATAAGACAGACTAAATTGGATAATGCATGCAAAGAGCCTAAGTGCCTGAGACATATCAGTCCATCAAATATGGTACGTCTTGTTGTTTTTGACCCTTGATTTCGATTCTGATCTTCAATTTTGAATTACATTTACTGGCTTCTTCGACTGTGGGGTGTTTAATAATTTCATTTGCTTTAAGATTCAAATAGTGTGGTTTAAGATCACCAGTAGAGTCAGGATTAGAATCTAGCTAGTCTTATTCCAGAGCTCGACTAGTAAAAACTAATAAATTAGTAAATCCTTGCTCGTACTGCCTCATTAGAATTCATTGTGCTGCCCAACCATCCAGTTGCAATCCATCCCATTTCCTTTTTTGTAGCAACAAGTATTGGCTCTGGGGAAGGGGACATGGGGAGTTGTTGTTTGATGGGTACAAAGTTTGTTTTGCTAAATGGAAAAGTTCTAGAGATCTGTTGCACAACAATATTAATATAGTCATAAACACTAAAGTATAAACTTAAAAATGGTTATGAGGGTAAATTTTATATTACATGTTTTCTACAATAACTGAAAATTTCTTTTTTAAAGTAATGACTCCTTTTGAGTTGCTGTAAACTTTTGTATCTCTATTATTTAAGAGCTCTAAAAGATTGCCTAAGACATTTATTTTGTGACATGATTTTCCCTGCTTCCATAAGAAGCACTACTTGCAAAGTCCATGTTTTTTCTCTCTAAGCAAGTGGTTATATAGAAGAGTTCCTGTTATAAAATCTGGTGACTGAATACTTGTGAGTTTTAATTTAGCGACTCTAAGCACAGAGATATATTACATAAGGGGTATTTCATACTGTTCACTTTCCCTCCTGTGTGTCTCCATATCACTGTGGGTTTCTAAGTATGAGCCTTGAGGATATTTGGGTAAAAGAAGGATTTTACAAGTTTGCATTATTACCATGAAACCAGGTCAGGAGCTGATATCAGAAAACTCTGTATTGCTACCACATAGATCTGTTTGGTTGTGAATGATTTGGGCACCATCATTCTGTTCTGTGTTGTGTATGATAATCTGTGGGTGTAACTTGAGATGTATAGGCTACCATAGATTCTTCTTCATCATAATTGCTTTCTTTATAAAGTACTCAGGAATTTTGGCATATTTTATTTTTCTTTATTTTGTAGTCATAATTTCTATTTTCAAAAGGTTCTGAGGTGGAAAACACACTTAAAGACAAATTAAGATTGTACATTTACAGATAAAACCAGAGTAGAGAGCATACATGTAACTACCAGTTGGAATAGATACCAATCTGAATCAACTGGCAACAAAACAAAGTTCAGATTTATGGTTTATTATATGTGGCAGAAGACGCTCATTTTTCTTTTCAGGAAAATGTTGCTAGAATTGAAGATTTTTTTTCCTCCATGAATTTTTTTTTGGAAAATAATAAGCAACAGATATTATCATGGAATGATGTTTTACAAGAAACCGAAATGCTGTTCAGTGTGTAGACATTGTTAATAGCTAAAGTATAAATCCGAATTCATTAAGGATATTTGCAGGCTGGTCAGTATGGCTGAGTTTGTTTGCTCTTCAGTATTTAACAACACGTTTAATGCCTACTGTTTGCCGTACTGTGCCATACATTGGTGATTAAGAAGAACAACAAAAATTGTTCTTGAAGTACTCAGTCCAGTGGGAAATTTAGGTAAGCAAACAGATTGTTAGGGTGCAGTGTATTAGGTGTTATATTAGAGACATGTAAACAGTGCTGTTAGAGCCCAGTGAGAGGGTATGTCTTCCTGGAGTAGTTGGGGGAAGGTTCTAATGATAAATGACATTTGAATTGATTTTTAAAGTTTGCCAGGTTGAGAGTGGAAAGAAAGGAACATTTTTTACAGAAATAATACTCTTGGATAATCTAATTTGTTTTAGCTAGGAACTTGTACAATCTAGAAAAATGATAATTAACATGCACTGAACTTTTCAATTCAAATATCATATGTCTTCCATCGACCTTTGGCAATACTTACAGGCAGTTACTTCGTGATTAAATTGTCTCAGATGCCTACAGTGCGGATATTCTGGTATATGATCAAAGCCCAGGAAATATGTTGGATGGAACAATGGATGAAAGGAAGTAAAGGAGAGCCCTATGTCACAGATATCACTAAGTGTAGGTGAGGCAGAGTTGTCACCATTTTAGGAAAACTTGGAAATTGATTGATATTTTCAGCCAAATAGATGAGCAGTCCATTTTTGTAAAGGTAGCAAAGGGACCTGGAGATAGAGCCAATATTTTCCTCACCAAGTAACTTGGACTCATGAATTACTTGCTCAAACATTTAGCTTGGACTCCAGAGTCTTGCCCTGTACACCACAAGAGGAATGAGTTCCCTTGAAAGAAGTTTCAAAGCAGTTATTACCAGCTAATCACAACATCCCTGGACTTTAACCAGACCTCTGTAGAGTGTCTGATTTTAAATAGAACTGTTTCCTCGTGGTCCTTATGGAATTACTAAGCTGGACAATGTATGTCTGAGTAGCTCAGAGGCTTGACTCATGGAAGGGGTTATTTTAGATGCGTGGTGAATGATTGCCCAGTGGAGTTTTAGTTTGAATGTATTGATATTGCTCTGCTACTTCTGACAATAACTAATCATGCTCAAAAAGACTTCTTAAGTCTCTTCTTGTTCAGAGATTCAGACCTTTGTTTTGACCTCCAGAATCATGTATCTACCTGCCCGCTTGAGAGTTCTCTTGGTTGTCTCATAACTATGTCAGACCTAAAACAGTCAATATTTATAAATCTTATTCTTCACCAACTCCTCCAGATTTATTTTGCCTTCTGTTATGTGCCCCTCTTATTAACTGTACCCGCATTCACTTAGTGACCTAAGCTTAGAAACAAGGTACAAATCCTCCCCAGCCCTTAAGTCTAACCAATCAGTTTCATTTCATATTTCTGACATTTGTCCACCTTTCTTCATTCAACGTGCCATCGACCCCATCTAAGCTGCCATCATTCACTTGAACTGCTTAGTCCTGGCCTCGTACTGGCTCCCTGCTTTTGCTGTTTCTAATCCGTTCTCTGCATAGCACCTATTGTTATCTTTGAAAAACAGCTTCATTATGTTATTTATCTGCTTGAAAGCCTTCAGTGGCTTCCCGTGGCACTTTAGATACAATAAAATATATTGACCCTGGCCTGCATGTCTAGGCATGATATGACTTTGACTCACGTTTCCAACTTCATCTTTTTCTCATTCCTTCTCTTTTACTTTCTCTCTGCCTCTTCTGACTTTTTTCAGTTCCTTAAATGTGGAGAGCTAATTCCTGCCTTTGAGGCTTCCCTTAGTTCACTGTGCCCAGTGTGCTTCCGTCCGCCCTCTGCCTGGCCAATCCTTCTCATTTATTGGGACTCATTTGTTACTTTTTCCTGAGAAGTTTTTCCAGACTGTCTAATCTAAGACTACCCTCTGATAACCTCTCTCAAGCCTTACCAGAGTTTAAAAAGCTTTGTTTGTTTCATACGTGTCTCCGGACCGTAACACAGTGCTCTCTGGGGACTGTGTCTGTTTGGATTCCCACCGTGCCACCCAGCATGTTGCACAGGGCTTGTACGGGGCAGTGCCCCATAAACATTTGTTGAACGAAATACTATTTAATCAAAATAAGAGTTATCTGGAAGGGGCATCTTGCCTTTCTTTTGCAGAAAATGACATGGCCTGCATGTAATTCCTGTGGTGATGTTTGCCACGTGCTTCCACAGGAATGTCCAGTAGAGTACTAATAGAAGGTCATAAGCTATTGCCATTTTGCTCTGCTGCAACAAAAGCTTGGTGGCATCTTCAGAGTTTGTCCTTGGGAGCCTAACAGACTAGGTTTAGGTCCTGTCTTTGTTCCTGTAAAGCTGTGCAACCTTGAGCAAGTTAAATTCTCCCAGGTCTATTTCCCTATATTTCCAATCACTAAATGGAGAAGATTGTATCTATCCCACATGCTTGTTATGAGTATTAACTGAGGTTACATATGCAAAGTGCTAAATGTAGTGCTTGGCACCTTGTAGGAGTTCAGGCATTCTTTTTCTTATTCCCTTTATATCTCGAGATTAATGAGGACTCAAGAGGAAAAGAACTCATTTAACTTGTAATCTTGTTGTTCTTACTTAATGCGTAATCATACTTGGGGCACTAATGTGAAGGTCAACACAAGTTTAAGAGGAAAACCTCCTTCTCTGGAGTGCAAATAAGCAATGATGGACTGACCATTTACCAGTAAATAACATTAGACTTCCTCAGAAAGATACATATGAAATTCGCCTTTGCCTTATCTCAGGAGTTATTTTTTAACATTGTCAAATTGTAATAACTAATAATTACAAATAGATTTTTTCCATTGTAGTTCAAGTAGATATTCCATGAAGATAGGCCATATGAAAACATTTTCCCATATTAGATGTTTCTGTATCTAAGAAGCGTTGGCAGTACCATTGAAAACTCTTTATAAAGTCCAAAGCTCTTCAAAGTAATTGTCAACTTTGTGGGGGGGGGTGGCGATTAAAAGATTAAATATTTTAGGCTAGGCACAGTGGCTCCTGCCTGTAATCCCAGCACTTTGGGAGGCTGAGGCAGGCAGATCACCTGCAGTCAGGAGTTCAAGACCAGCTTGGCCAACATGGTGAAACCCCATCCCTATTAAGAATACAAAAATTAGCCAGACATGGTGGTGAGCTCCTGTAATCCCAGCTACTTGGGAGACTGAGGCAGGAGAATCACTTGAACCCGGGAGAATCACTTGAACCCGGGAAGCAGGGTGAGCCGGGATCGCGCCAGTGCACTCCAGCCTGGGCAACAGGAGTGAAACCTCATCTCAAAAATAAATAAATAAATAAATAAATAAATAAATAAATAAATAAATAAATAAATAATTTAAAGACAGGTTATTGTAAAATCTGATGGATTAGACTCAAATAGGTGGTAGATATACTTAAGGCATACCAATCTAGATGTTAGATTGAGTTTAAGGGAAAATGCTTGAGTTAATTTATCATAATCAATGGTTCATTCTCTATCTTTAAGTCAGGACAGCACACTCACCTTTGCCTCTATTAAACTTATTTCACCCTATAACATGAGACAACAGTCATAACCAGGGGAATTGTTTCTCCCTAAGCCAAGTCCTTCACAGAGCTTGGAGCTTGAGCATTGAACATTCAAGATCTTTGCATTTGTCTGCTTGAATATTGACCCAGATAAGGGACCACATTGTCTATTTAGGGAAAGGTATGACAGTGTTGATGCCAGGGGATAGACAGGATGATAAATAGACGTAATACTTTAATCAACTACTTAGCTCAGTTGTTTAGCTCATGAGAACTTTGGGGAGGCCAAAAGATTAGATCTGAATTCTTTCTGAGGCTCTCTTACTCTGCCATGGTCTTTTGCCAAAGACCTTACCTTGCATCCAAATGTAGTATCTTAAAAATGTGTATGATTGGTCATTTGGGACATTAGATTCATGATATGTGAAAGTACCTGGAAAAAATCCATGACCAGCACTACAGATGGTGTGCTGTGTTAAGAAGGGGGTTTATATGAGTGCTGATGTCTGGACATCTCAATTGGCTCGTGATTAATTTCCTACTGCAAACTCACCTTCATAAACCAATATAAGCTAAACTGAGAGTTGTGGTTATTAATGTTGACATAAATGTTAACATATGTCCTCAAGAATACTGTCATCTCACAGAAGGGACAAAGAATAGTTGCGTCATTGTCTTGTTTTTTGTTCTTTTCCTTGTAGTTGTTTATCAAAGTGGAGTATAATTTGAATCTGTCAGTGGTTCTGGTCATTGAGTTCTCTTTTGGTGTTTTCTCTTTTGTGTCTGGTGGGGCTACAGTGCTTTACAAAGAAATTGGATACCTTCTGAACTTTTTGTTAAGTAGAAAGGGAGTCTGCCAAAGAGACAAGGCATCACCTTTGCTAAAATGCAAGTCTGATTGTTCAAAGCAGATCATCTCACATGTCCCAACATAGAACTTCAGAGTTTCCCGTCTCTCATCCAACCAATTTGATGTTTAAGTAATTTCTGTGGGTGTTTTGTTTTAATCAGATACCAGGAATAGAGAGAAAGTAATGAAAAAACCATAGTGGTATTAATTGGTCTGCCTGCAAGTTACCAATTTGGAAGCCTGCTGTGGAATGTGACATCTTTTCTCCTCTCTTTTTTTTTTTTAATAGAATGCTATGAACCTACCTCCTGACAAAGCCAGGTTACTGCGGCAGTATGACAATGAGAAAAAATGGGAACTGATTTGTGATCAGGTAAGAAACAGTGACACTTTCTTTTATGAAAAAAGTAATGAAAGAAGAGATCCAGTGTGAATTTTATGGTATATCAATTATATCATGATTGAAAAACAAGATATTTGCTTCTGCAACAGAGATAGGAAAAAAAAGAGGAGAAGAGAACTTCAGAGAAATAACGATATGTTTGTGTGGATCTTCTTTGGATCCCAGTTTGAATAAGCTAATTATTAAAAAGACTTCCTGAGAAAATTGGGAATATTTGATTAGTGACTGAGATGATTCCAAGAAATTATTGTTGATTTTGTTTGATCGTAAAGTACATCGAATAATACTGGGCACATAGCAGGTGCCTCTAAACTTGTGTGGCTCTCTGTTGCTGCTGAAGGGCCCAGATATTAAATATTGTGACCGTTATTGTTTTTATTTTCAACTTGTGCTCAAAAGATTCAGGGAAAGTTATATCAAATTGATACGGTTTGGCTGTGTCCCCACCCAAATCTCATCTTGAATTCCCACATGTTATGAGAGGAACCCAGTAGGAGGTAACTGAATTATGGAGGCAATAATGGAATTATTTCCCAGGCTGCTGTTCTCATGATCGTGAGTAAGTCTCATGAGATCTGATGGTTATCTTAAGGGGGAGTTTTCCTGCACGAGCTCGTCTCTCTTGTCTGCCTCCATGAGACATGCCTTTCACCTTCATGATTGTGAGGCTTCCCCAGCCACATGGAACTGTGAGTTCTCCATTAAATATCTTCCCTTTGTAAATGGCCCAGTCTCAGGTATGTCTTTATCAGCAGTGCAAAAACAGATTAATACACGAATATATCATTATCTGTTATCCAAACATACTTTACGGTTTGAGTAGCAGTTATATGATGCTGTCAGAAAAAGCTTCAGCTATACATTTGCAGTCTAAAAATATTAATGCAAATCTTATTTGTGAAGGCTTAAAATGATGACTGTGGGGTGATGTTGATATCTAACATAACAGGGCACCCCGGGCCCCAGTGCTGTGTGTGCACAAATATTAATTTTACTTCTTGGATGTAAATACTAATTTTACTGCTTCTTAAGCATGTAACATGGATTTGGTATATGTTAGGATATATATTATAGGAAAAGTACACAAAGTAACAGATAATTTTAAAGAAATTGATTTCCAAAAGAAACTATATGAATATGTGTGTGAGGACCTATAGAGAAATTATTTCAGGTTTCAGTTCCATGAAAAATTACCATATGGACATGGAGAATCGTGGAACTGGTCATTGTTTTCCTTGGTTGCTAAGATGCTCAGAGCCAGATTTGTGGCCTGAGCCACAAATTTGGTATAAATGGTTATAAGAGACCATTTATACCAACTACACAGTACTTCAATGACATATGTTTTACCAACCTCATCCATGGCTTCATCTAAGTATTCCTGTCTGCATTTTCCCTCCACACTGATTTCCTCACTGAAAAAAAAACTTATATGAAGTTGTAAACATTTGTAAACTATCATTTTGAACAAGATAAATATAAATATATCAGCATTACTGGTGAACAAAGATTATTCCTGCATTGATAACTAAACTGAAATGTTCTCTATGCTATAGGCATTGTATAAATTGGTGCATTGAACCTTTTCTGCTTCTTCCTAAGGAAGCAAATATGGAGTATCACAATAAATGTTTTCTCATGACCTGACTTTATCATGAAGTGGCACTTCATTATTTAATTTGGGGCATCAGCTTTTTCATACTTCTATATGATTGCATTAGTCTATCACTTGGTTTTGTAAGTATTTAAGTGTATTTCCCTCAAGAGTAAGTTCCCTTAGGATATGGGCCTCTAACAACTTGCTTCGTGCTTGAAAACGTGCTTATTGAAAACACGTTGAATGAAGGAAATAATAGCTAATATGGAAGACAGTGGAGAGGAAGCTTGCATTATTGGCAGGGAAGGCAGAAGGGAGAAAGCAGTTAAAAGAGGTGGCCTGGAAGACTAAGCAGAAGTTTGCTGTTTCCATATCCTTTTCACCTTCCTCTACCTGTCAGTGTGGTTTGTTTTTGGTAAAGGAAAAGCAATTCACTGCTCATTTCTCGGAATTATTTTAAAGAGAGAAGGATGCCATTTTTAAATGTAGTAATTCAGTGGTACTAAATACATTCACGTTGAAGATAAATATTTCTTAATATGACAGATGCTGTTAGGAATAGAGAATAAATTCCAGAAATTCTGTCCCAAATTTAACCAAATTAAGATTAAATCCCAAAGAGCTTTCTATAGTAACAATATTGCAGAAATGCCTCTTCGTCCTTTCCTGGCTCATTGCATAAATATAAAGATGCCCTGAGCTTCTAGTGGGTCTCAAAGGTTAAGGTAAAATGGGAGACATGTCTAACTAATTCTGGAGGGAGTGGAGCTACGGAAGCCACAGAAGAGAGACATCTCTCCTGGATTTTGGGTGCAGTGAGGTGTATCCTGGTGTACCCATTTCTGTTTTATAGTAGGTGAACAGAGTTCCCATGAAGACATTATGAATTTAAGGACTCTGTGGGGACACAGAGGCAAATTTTGTAGTGTGAGCGTAGAAAACTGGAAATGTCAGGTTCCTTTGATAACTGCAAATAAAACCCCTGAAGCTCCTTAGCTGTAAGAGCTCTTTCAGTGGTATTTCCACTTATGGAAAGAGAGAAAGTCCCTTAATCTCACTTGCGCCTCAATTTTTGGTACAGACACTGTGCTGCATGTTTTGGTTTTGGGGCTTTCGCCATTTCCTGCAAGTTTAGAGCTCTTAGTACAGTGGGTACTATGGATAAATGCTGGTTTGGGGGGTTAGAGATCCTGGATGAATTTAGACTTTTAAATCATTTATATCTGGAAGGGTTGTTAGAGACCGTTTATCCCAAGCCACTCTGACTACTTTTTCTATTGAAAAAGTTCACACATGCTTGTCCAAGAAAGCATGTGGAGGAGCATGTGGAGTGAAGTGCAAGTCCCTTCGCCTTTCCTATCTGTTCCCCAAGCCCCTTATTTTATAGCTGATGAAACTGAGGTTCATAGAGCCTAAACGACTAGGCCAATGCTAGGGTCACCCAGATAGTGAAACGAGAACATCTGTTTCCAAACTCTACTCACAAGCTTTTTCATTTGTTGCCTGTTATCCCAGGGATCTGGAAACAAGCCCTTGAAGCAAAAATTATAGTAGGTAAGGGTTTCTCACCAAGGTTTTGTGTGTGGCTGCTCAAGTGATTTAGGGAGTGCCTACAGAGCTTACAGGCTGTGGGTTCATAACTGTGCCTCTGCTGGATGATCAAGTGGAAGTGGTTAGTCAAAGATTTCAGGACATTGGAGATGACTAATGCGGATGGGTGTAGATCCCACCAACATATAATCCAGTCCGGAAGCTGTTAGAGGTGCCATCCCTAAGCTAGGTTATAAAACCTTCCTTCAGTGTTTGCTGGTGCTGAGGGTGTGATTGGTTATTTTCTGTGGTGATTTGGCATGGGTGGACCTTGCCTTCTGATGGCTGGCTGTTGCTTGGCACAGTATCCTTGGGGAAGGGACCAAGGGAAGGGTGAGACATGGAAAATCTCCCCTTTCTTTACTTGTATAAAGTGATGGGGAGAAGCAGATTAAAAAACAAAACAAAAGGTGAAGAGGTAGTAGGAAATTGTAGCCACTTAGACTCAGCTTCCTGTGATAAGCGTTTCAGGGAGGTCAGACTGCATCTCTCCAGGCTTGGCATGGGTCCTGATCTGGGGAAGGGGAAGCCAGAGCTGAGTCAGGCCAGTGGCACTAAGAAACCTCATTACTCCCGTTGTGAGAGGTGATCTCTTGTCTTTTTCAACACAGCTGACCCATACCATATACATGTATTTAATCATTAAGAATATAATTATTTTTTAAACCCTTGACTTGTGGTGTAATACTATTTGTTTAAAAAAAAAAGCAGATTTCTTACTGGAGAACTTGCCTCAATATTTAAGCCAGAATTAAATTTCCTAAAAAATTAAAGAGCAAATATATCTCCATGGTTTTTAGTGTTGGTTATTATTATTATTTTTTAATGCTCATGTTTTTGTGAGCCAGTTAAAGCTCTTCCCTGCCTAATAAGCAAATACTACAGAATCCTGATAAATTATTTCCCGTGGGCCATTCCAGGTAAGGAGGGCTTGTCCTTGGAGCACCAGGGGTAATAAATGCATAGTGATGGTGGTGGCATTTTTATAGCCTACTTCGGTGTTGGTGGCTGCTATGTTAGAGTCATTTCAGCAAGCGTAGGAAGAGCAGAGACAGTGGTGAAGAAACTGAAGGAAAAGATGGTGATGCCAGCAATAACCTTTCCCTGCCCCTTTTCCTCCTTTTTGCTCCTAGACTTCAGACTTAGTCTGCCTTTTAGCCCGTATTTCCCAAGTTGCAGGCTTTGATTATACATTTAGCTACGCTCACTCCTTTCTGGCTTCTCACTTCCAGCTGTTGGGATAGCAGACAGCCACTTCTCCTTCTCCTTCTCCTCCCTTTCTTCTATCCTCTGGCTAACTGACATGTTTACTATACTTAATATGTTAAATTGGTTATATTTTTACCGTGTTTCCATAATTCTATGGTATGTTTAAATGCTGTTTTAAAATTATTAGTTTTTTATGATCTGTTTAATTCTTTTCAAATTTTGTCTTTTGACCCTTAGTTTTCTCTTACCATTTTGATATCTGATCTTCCCCCTCTATACATTTATTCTTTTGGTTGTGCATAGTCAGATTTTTTGTTTGGTATTTGTTTTTTTAAAAAAATCAGTATGCACCTTATAAGAATTTTCTCTTGTATTCAAATAAAGTCATCACAATTAAAATGAATAGTAATTTCTTAATATCTGCTGTTGCCCAGTTTATTGTTCTCAATTTTCCTTAAGATGTTCTTCCTATCTGGTTTGCTCAAATGAGAATCTGTTTCAGGATCAGTCACATGTTGTGTGTGGCCATTATGTTCCTTAAATTACTTTAAACTGGAGTAGACTTTTGTTTATGATGCACATGTAGTAAATATACTAGCGAGCCCTCTTGTAGAAAGTTTCGTTTTTTGCATTTACCTGTTTCCTAGGGGTGTCTTAGCTCCTGAATTTCCTGTTACCTAGAGGTTAGATTTAAAGGCATTACAGATTGATGTTGAACATCTTTGTCAAGAATATCATAGAAAAATAATGTCTGCTTGTCCCATCATTAAATAAGTTTGGCCAATGACAACTTGATGGCCCCATTGTGTAACTGTGTTCTCCCCTTATGTTGGAGAGAATTCTGTTTGGTGTTACTTTGACACCATATATACGTTCGGTTACCTATCAACCTTGTACCTAATGGGTTTGAGACCAATTGATAATCTTTTGCTGAATCAGTTTCATTACAAATTGGAAAAAGATGATTTTCTAATCTCTCTTTCCTTCTGTTAATACATTAAGCTAGTAACTAGAGCTTTTTCAACTGGGTCTTGGTTTATCCTGGAATGTAATTATTCCTGGAATTTTTCCCCTCAATTGCCATTTTTTTAAGTAGAATTTGGATTAATAGATACCACAAAAGATGACCAGTGGGTTTTCTCTGGCCTCCTTTTTTGAGTATCACTATGAACTCATGAATTTTCATGGATTCAATCATGTTGCAATCAATGTGATATTATTTTTGAGGCGCATATGATCACTTCTTTGATCTGTGGGAATCCCTTGGTGCTGGTTCTTGTGTCCTTTTCACAAGACCCTATTAATCCTTGAGAGCTTGTTTTATGGTATGAAACGTATCTTCTTTGTATCTTAACTTATATCTTCTTTGCCCAGGCCTAGGATAAGTCATTTCTCTGATGATCCCTTTTCTTTTTAGAGGGAGATAGTATTAGAGATGAGGAAGTGTGTGCAAAAGTTTTTCATAGCTGCTGAGTGACTTTGCTTCTTAATGTAAGTTTTTAGACCTTAAAAATACACGTCCAAAAATTATGAATTCGATATTTTCAAATCAATTTTCATTAATTTGCTTAATCTCTTTGATTTTATAGTTACCTTTCTTTTACAATGAAATGTTTGATTCCTAACAGTAATATAATTATTTACCTTTTTCTGTCGTATAAAACTTTCAAAGCAATACGAGTATCATTACTACCTAAAACATTACTAACTAAATTACTGACTGTAGTATAAGGTTTTTTGTAGCTTTCTGTGCACCAAATGATAGGGTAACGAATAGATACTATCTTAGTGTCCTGTGGCTGCCATAACAAATTACTGCACATTTGGTGGCTTACAATAACAGAAGTGTGTTCTCTCACAGACCTGGAGACCAGAAGTCTGAAATCAGGCTGTTTACGGGGCCTTGTTCCCTCCCAAGGCCCTAAAGGAGATTCCTTCCTTTCCTCTCCTTCCTTCTGGTGACTCTGGGCATTCTTTGGCTTGTGACTGTGTAAATCCAATCTCTGCCTCCATCCTTACCTGGCCTTCTCTTCTCTCTGTCTTCTCTTGTCTTTTATAAGAACAGTTACTGGATTTAGGGCCTACATGGATAATCTGGGATGATCACATCTTGAGATCCTTAACCTCATGACATCTGCAAACACCCTTTTTCCACAAGTGGTTATTATACTCACTGGTGGTTGGGGGAGGAGGTTAGGACATGGCCATATCTTTTGGGGGTCACCATTCAACCCACTACGGACACTAAGATGTATAATGATTCACATAGTAGATTTTAATTTATATAATCAGATTAGATATTGTTGGTCATTGGGGGTCAAATTCTACACAACCAGGGAACCAGGTGAGGCTATTTTCAACACACAGCTTCCGCTTCACCCTGGGAATCATCTCTTTCCAAACAAAGGGAGAAAGAACATGCAGGTGCACACCTGGGAAGTCTCTGGGACAGGTCTGGAATTGGCACACATCACCTACACTCTTATTTTGTTGACAAGGACCTGCAAAAAAGGATGAGAAATGGAGACTAGCTGAGCACCCAGAGGGAGAAGAAAATGTTTACTAAACAGCGACAGCTAGTCTCTGCCACGATTACCGATTTTGATAGTCTTACGGTTCATTTGTTTTAGGTTGTATTCAATATTAAAACTTGCCCTTATGTATTCATTAATTTATTCATTGACTAGGCATTTAGTTGTCTAGGCGAGGGAAAGGAAAGAGTGAGGTGAGACATGGAGTGTGGGTCTGAGTTTTCCTTATAAGTCAGGGAAAAGACTCCAAATGGTTGGTAGTACCAATTTGTTTGTCCCAAGTTCCAGCAATGTACCAGACAAGAATTGGCTGTGGGATGTGGTTATTTTTGCCACACCTCAGAAAAAAAAAAGGGGTATTTTGTGTCTGCTATCTTCTGCTTGAGTTTTTAAGGGACTGTTCGTTTTCTTAAGCTCTCCAAACCTGAGGAAAGGCACTGAGTTAACTGATGTTGAAAAGAAGTCAGGTTTCTTTTCATTTCCTTCCTAAAAGCAGTTTCCTTTCCGTTAAGACTCACTCCAGATCTCTGATTCTTTGATTCTAAAACACTGGAAAGCAATCAAATAGCAGATGCCAACTCTTTATATGTTGAGCTCTTGGAGTTTTGGAAAGTTGGGTCTGAACCTAGAAGTGAATTTACATTACATCTTTCCTCCTCTTGGCCTATAGCTTTCATAGTGGAGAGAAAAGTGCTGGCCTACACCCTACAGAGACTGAAGTAGGGGGAGAGACAAAGGGAGAAAGGTAGTAAAAAGAGGAGAGGAAACAATTATTGTTTTAAAACCGTCTTTTTTGGTTGCTTGATAGAAATACTCTGTCAGAAATGCTGTTTGGTATTCGTTGTCAGAGCTGGACATCGAGGGCTTAGTCTCATTTGAAATATGTAGGCTTTAGAAGGAGCAAGATAAGTGGGGGGAAAAAAAGAAAAGAAACTTTTGGGTTGTATTTTGCCAAAATGTATATCACAGTGCCTGCCTTCCTGCCTGGTAATACAAATGGAATTATAGATCCTCCACTGCCACCCCACCTTTTAAAAACGACTTAATTGCCTGAGCTGACTTAGAATAAGTGATTGTCTTGTTTGAAGCAAAGTTTATCATATGAATGACTTTTATAAATTTGGGGACACTGAGGTTGATCTTTGACACTATCTTTTAGAAAATCATTGCTAAGCAAATTAAAATGATTTATTAAGGCAGGTTAGCTACGAATTTCTACCAAGTGATACAGATACTATTTTATTTCCTTTTTAACATTTGGCCATTTGACTCATAATCTTTGCTTATGAAAGGCTGCTGTTGCACACCTTTCACACACACACACACACACACACACACACACAAAGTCAAATGACTTTCTAGAAGTTGTACAGCAAGTGCTTGAGCTGAAACTAAAACTGAAGTCTACTGATGCCTCATTCTGGAAAATTTTATGTTTAAAAAAGTTTTTTGAGAAAACCACCATACAATTGTAGCCTCTTCACCGTCAAGCAATTAAATGATTAACTTCACCTTGTGAAGAGTGATGTGCTAGATGCTATGACCATCATGCTTCAGAAAATATTATGCCGAATGTTTCAAAACAAGGTCGAAAAAAGATTAAGACATACACTTAAAAGCAAACTGTAAAAGACTAAATATATAATGGAACACCCTCAGCCCGGATACATACTCTTTCCTGGTTGCCTGCAGTGTTCTTGATGAACTTTCAAGGAAAGAAAGAGTTTAAAAGAAGTCATTTTCTAAAGTCATTGGGGAAATTGAGGTGTCTACAGTCTTTATCCCTGCTGCAGTAGTAAAACATTTATTTAGGTAGCAGAAATGCAAGGTAAATTGGTTTAAATTTCTAATGATACTGTAGGTATTTGGTAGTACAGGAAGATAGGAGGAAAACTAATTAGAAATATGGTTTGGGTTTTGTAAGAAACAGCTATACATAGGGCAAAGACTGTGTATAACCTCCATCAACATGGCGGATACTAGCTATGGATGAGTCCAAGGCTTGTAGCAGCACCTTCAGGTACTAGAAATATCATTATACAGATGTTTCTTAACCGTAAAACCACTGTTGGTTCTCTTCACAATCCGTTTGACCACAGCCACTCAGTTATTGATATATGTACCCATATTTTCTGTTAGAGTATAACTTCAAGTCAGTCTAAAACCCTAGAAGATGAACACATCTAGCAGGTTAGGTGTGTGCTTATATATCTTTGTCCTCATCAGTGACCCATTTAGAGGGACCTCCTTTCTACTTTCCTTCTATGCCCATCCTTAGATCCTATTTGAAAGCTTGGCTTAGTAACTGATTTTGACCATGTGGGTCAAAGATTGAAACTATTGTTTGCTTAATCATGGGATCTGAAGATGAAAAGAAAGAATGTGGGGTTTATTAGAAGGGGTGTTTGTGTTTATTATGCTAAATGTAAAATTAAGATGTAAGATCTTTTTTTTCCTGTTGAAACAGAGTCTTGCTCTGTCACCCAGGCTGGAGTGCAGTGGCGCGATGTCTGCTCATTGCAACCTCCCCCTCCTGGGTTCAAGCGATCCTCCTGCCTCAGCTTCCCAAGTAGCTGGGACTACAGGCGCCCAACACCACGCCCAGCTAATTTTTGTATTTTTAGTAGAGACAGGGTTTCGCCATGTTGGCCAGGCTGGTCTTGAACTCCTGGCCTCAAGTGATCCCAAAGTGCTGGGATTACAGGTGTGAGCCACTGTACCCGGCCTAAGATATAAGATCTAAGGGGAAAGCATACAGTGGGATCACTGGAGCCTGGGTTTAAGATGTGGGTCTTCAAGTTTATTAGCATATGTTGCTTTAGTTTTTATGTTTTAGAAGGAGAATATTTATATATCTAGGAGAATGGGATGTGGTTTAGCGGTGGGGTGAGGTACAGAAGTTGGATCAAGGTAGTGAATTAAGCAGTTATGAAATGACAGTGAAGTCATATTAATGGTTGGAGGTATGGAGGTACATTTGGAGCCTGATTTAAAAATTGTGATGCAATTACCTTAATTTTTAATTCTTTAAATAGAATTATGAATGACATGTTTTTGAAGTAGTAAAACTAAGGTTTATAGGATCCCTTAGAGTACTTTATTTCCTGCAAAAGTATTAATTGACAAAGATGAATATTTGGCTTGTGTCTGGTGCATTTCTTTCATTAGGGCGAGGTAAACTTTTTCAAGAGAGTTGTGCTCAGTAACAAAGTAAATAAATATATCTAAAATTACTTTGATAAACTGTTTTTAATTATTTTTATTGAGGTCTAATTTATATACAATAATGTTCACCAGTTGTGTTTTCCAAAGTGGCTAGACCATTTTGCATTCTTACCAGCGATGTAATAGAGTCCCTGTTGCTCCAAATCCTATCAACCCTTGGTATTGTCAGTCTTTTAAAATTCTAGCCATTTTTATGGGCATATGGCTGTATCTCACTGTGGTTTTAATTTGCATTTCCCTAATGACTGATGATGTTGAGCATCTTTTTATGTGCCTGTTTGACATTTTTATATCTTTGTTGAAGGATCCGCTCTGTTCAAATCTTTTGCCTATTTTAATTTTTTTTTTTTTTTGAGATGGAGTCTCATTCTCTTGCCCAGACTGGAGTGGAGTGGCATGATCCTGGCTCAAACCTCTGTTTCCTGGGTTCAAGCAATTCTCCTGCCTCAGTCTCCCAAGTAGCCAGGATTACAGGCATGCACCACCATGCCCAGCTAATTTTTGTATTTTTAGTAGAGACAGGGTTTCACCGTGTTGGCCAGACTGGTCTCGAACTCCTGACCTCAAGTGATCCACCTGCCTTGGCCTCCCGAAGAGCTGGGATTATACGTGTGAGCCACTGTACCTGGCCTCTTTTGCCTATTTTTAAAAAGTGAGTTATTTGTCTTAGCTGTAGAAGTTTTAAACAATATTCTGGATACAAGTCTTTATCAAACAAATACTTTGCAAATATTTCATTAGTTTTTGACTCACTTTTTAGTATTTATAACAGTGTCTTCTGAAGAACAAAAGTTTTTCTGATGAAATTGAAATTGAATTTACTTTTTTTTTTTTTGAGACGGAGTCTCGCTCTGTTGCCCGGCCTGGAGTGCAGTGGCCGGATCTCAGCTCACTGCAAGCTCCGCCTCCCAGGTTCCCGCCATTCTCCTGCCTCAGCCTCCCGAGTAGCTGGGACTACAGACGCCCGCCACCTCGTCCGGCTAGTTTTTTGTATTTTTTTTTAGTAGAGACGGGGTTTCACCGTGTTAGCCAGGATGGTCTCGATCTCCTGACCTCGTGATCCGCCCGTCTCGGCCTCCCAAAGTGCTGGGATTACAGGCTTGAGCCACCGCGCCCGGCCTGAATTTACTTTTTAAGTGGCTCATGCATTTTGTTTCCTAAGAAATTTTTTGTCTACCCTCAGGTCACAGAGATTATCTCATATGTTTTCTTCTGGAAATTTTACAGTTTTGGTCCTTATATTTTAGTGTATAATCTATTTTGATATACGGGATGAGTTAAGGGTGGAGTTACACTTTTTCCTCATCTATCTATCTGTCTATCAATCATCTGTCTATCCATCCATTCATCCATCTATGCTTCTATATTTGTCTATCTGCACCTCCAACTGTTTCAGCACAATTTATTTAATAGACTGTTCTTTTTTCATGAATTACCTTGGTATCTTTGAAAACCAATTGGCCATATACATGTGGGTCTATTTTTGTGTTCTCTATTCTGTTCTACTCATCTATATTTTTATCTTTATGCCAATATGTCTCTGGTTTGATTACTGTCTTGAAATCAGGTAGTGTCAATTCTCCAACTTTTTCTTTTGCTAAATTATTTTGGCTATTCTGGTTCCTTTGCATTTTAATATAAATTTTAGAATCAGTTTGTCAGTTTCTGAGAAAAAACTTCCAGGATTTTGGCAGAACATGCATTGACTCTGTAGATCAATTTCAGTAGAATTGACCTTTATACAATATTGACTCTTCTGATCTATGAACATGGTATCTCTATTGATTTAGGTGTTTTTAATGTCTTGCAGGAATTTTTTGACATTTCTAGTAGTATACAGGTCTTACACATATTTTAAATTTATCTCTAAATATCATGATTTTGGGTGCTATTTTAAGGGATATATTTTTTAAATGTTTCCAATTTTTTGTTCATAGAGAAATATTGTTTTTGAACAACCTCCCACCACTTCATTTATGCCTTTGTAGAGAAAGATGGTTTATATTATATCGTTGTACTTACCAAAACCCAGTTTTATAATTAAACACTATTTTATGGCTTCTGTAATAGAAACAACTGCCTTGGATAAAAGTTGAAGTTGAGTATTCTCAGCTTGGTTCCTATATTTAAATCTGTCCCTACATTAAGTAAAAGCAAGTGGTAAGGGTAGGATGATTAAGATCTGATGAATTTCTCGTACTTTCAATTATTCTGTTCACAAGCATACCTTCTTTCCATGTATCAGACACTTCCCACCACTTACTGATTTTAGCGGAAAGTAGCTTCTAGCTCCTCCCATGCTACTTGCTTTAAAGTTTCACTGACAAAATTTACCACCTTAGTAAATATTCCAGTTCAGTTTGATTCAGCTAGCACCTATTGAAGTTATGATAATCATACTCACAGTTTGTACATTGTTTGAATTGAGGCCAATGGAGTTTTAGAGAAGCAGTTAATTTAACTGTAGTCAGAAAAGCAATTCTTAAAATTAGAGCTTGTAATTTTTAAAAAATTCTTGAGTAATTGAAAAATATGATTGCTCTTGAGTTGCCTAATGGTTTCTACAAGAACTCTTAAGGCTTACTTTGTCTGGTTTTGTTTTTTTTTTTCTGATCAGATTTTGAACGCTGATCTCTCCCAACCCCCTATGTTTTATTTGCATGATACGTGACCATCTCTGGGGACTCTGAAAGATCATCTGTACTTTCTTTTTGTTTGAAAGGCATTCCTAAGTAAGAGGAGTAGAATTAAAGAAACCTACTCAATATTACATATTAGAAAATGAGTTATAGGATGTTTTGGTCAGGAGAGACTCATTGGACTAGAAGAAATTCTTGCTAGTCTAAATAAAAGAAAGC
Organism: Colobus angolensis palliatus; assembly: GCF_000951035.1. Taxonomy (NCBI): domain Eukaryota; kingdom Metazoa; phylum Chordata; class Mammalia; order Primates; family Cercopithecidae; genus Colobus; species Colobus angolensis. The sequence goes on along the minus strand of NW_012115322.1, from coordinate 519,062 downwards.
ATTTGGAAAAGTCTCATCAGAGGTTATTTTCAGTCTGAGAGCTGTAATGGAACACTTGGAAAGTTGTCCTCTCTTCTTCAACTAGCAAAGTGATTTCATATTCAGAGCTGAAGAATGTTTTGAGGCTCTCCAAGAAACTATGGCTGTGGAATGAATCTGACGTGCTGATTTTTCAAGTCTGGTGCAGAAATAGCCAACTTTAAAAGTTGGGAACAGAGGAAAGAGGTACACAGTATTAATCATGTGTGTTTTCACTATTCAAGACTCCTTGTTGTCCATCCTGTATTCCTAACTTATTATTTGACATCCGCTGCCGTTTGTTCCAATTTACCATATAGATCCTTTGTGCAATTTTCATAAACTGGATTACTAGAACTCAGCTAAACCTCTTGAAGTTATTACCACATATCCTGCCTTTCTCTGCTATTGTTCCCATGTTCCTCATCTGGAAAACTCCTCTGTCTCCTGCCTCTTATACCGTCCCAGGATATCTATGCACTGCCTGCCTTCCAAAATTCAATTCAAAAGCCACTTTCTCCGGGGAGGTTCCTTTGATCATCTCAGTTGGGAAGAGCCTCACCTTTCTTTGAACTTTGAGAAGATCACATATGGCTCTTATCATATTCTATTTTGTATTACAACGATGTCTGCTGTGTCTCAGAGATGAGATTTAATGCTTTGCAATTGAATTTATTTCTTTTTGTGCTTTTTACAATATTTTCTGTATGTGTTCTGGATAGGTGAAAGAGTAAAAACTCTTTTTTAAAGTTTTTGTGTTAGTGCCTAGAAACAGGAGATCCAAACATGTTAGTAAGATTTAAAATGTTCAGAGGCAGGGGCTTGTTTAGCAAAACGTTTTCATCCAATAATAACCACTGGGATCCTTCTAAATAGTAGTCCAGCTGGCACTAGCTTCCTCTGGTAGTCATTATACGAATTAGAATCTCATCTGGACTTGCCTTCTTGGCCATCTATTATAGTCAGTAGGCAGAGACTTAATACTTTTTCATTTTCTGTCAATTGTCCTCTCCTGTCTCACCATCCACGACATGCTCATACACATACTTTCTGTTGATGGGGACGGTCTGCCAGCTACTCAGAAATTTTGAAATTTTTATTTTGGGGGGAACAAGGAGCATGCATTCTTTTGGGGGCTTTGGTTCTCTCAGTTCTTTGGGAATCTAGGTCTATTTGTGTAAATCGTTTTCTATTTGTATAAATGGTTAGCCCTGGGAGGGCAAGGTGTTAGGGCTTACCTCAGGCCCTCCTGTTTAGGGATGCTGATTGGTCTTGGCAACCCTCTACCCCTAGCCCACCCCGCACCATGCAGGTGCACCGTTCTTGGCCTCTTCCATATTGGATAAATCATTTCTGTCCATATACAATATTATTGCAACATTTCATTCTCGTATTTTCTCCTCCCTGTTACTTGTGTCAGCATTCTCTGTTTTAGAGGGTAAAAACCTTAAGGATATGGATAATGTCTGTCAGCTTAACTTTGAAGAGTACTTAGCACTAAGCTAAATCTTACAAATTAGTACTTACTAATGGCAATAGTGCTGGTTGTAATATTGGCTCATTTAGAGACTGCAGTTTGCCTACTCAGCCTTTGGAAAGGATGCCCAGCTACTTCCAGCTTCCAGGAAGAAAAACATTCAAATGTAGTGACATTATGTGAACAAAAACAATGCCCTTTAAATTGTCACTATCTAAAAGGAATTATTTTAGGATCAAGATAATAAAACATTAATACTCATGTAATGATGGTGACATCTAATTCATCCCCGGGGATGTTCAAGCAGTTTATGTAGCTCTGCTAATACACCACTGAAATAGAGCCAATGACTTTGTGGCTATACCAAACAGGGAAAGAAACTCAACGGTGTGTGCCCTGAGAGCCATTCATTCCCTGAGATTTCTGTTTTCAGATGTCATGTTATAATTTCTTTCCTTAAGCCTCAGAATACGAAGGTATAAGATAAACTGGAATGGAATTCTTGTTTGATTGTGGAGCTGTGTATCTAAATGTGATTTATGGAGCGGAAATACTTATAACATGCTTGTTCTGAGTCTAGCTCACACCAAATTAACCCCAATTAATTTCTCGTGTAATTGGATAGAGAGGATATAAAAGATCAGAAATGCTTAGCTAGATGAGTGGAATGTCCAATTCCAAACCTTTACACAGAAAGGCTTTCAATGACAAACTCTATTAGATTTAAATGGAGAAACGGGAGGAGGACATGTAGGGAGAGGAGGAACCAAAGAAACAGTTCAGCTTGTTAGAAAGAACTTAAGTCTGCCTGTCTGTATCTAGTAGAAAAGGCCATCTTGTAGCATCGCCAACGAATTCTGTTAGCTGTGACTTACCTAATTAAATTACTACACCCCTGTCACAGCCCGTCACTTCGTTCTTTTCAGAATGGTCTAGTTTTCCACCTTGGGTTGCAGTAGACTTGGTCATTAGGTGGAGTCCAGTAAATGTTTTGTCTTTTCCTTGTCTGCAAGGCAGCTATGTGTATAGGCAGCCTAACCTTCCAGGTAACCCGTAGGGAAAGAGGAAGCTAACGTAAGCCTTAGGGGATTGGGTTAATGAGGAAATGTATGGTTATAAAAGGCATTAGACAGCTTTAGATCTATGAGAGACAGCTGTGGCTCATCAGCAAATGTTCTTTGGCTCTGACATGAGCTTCACTAACTTATGTCTACTGAACCTGCTGGGATACATCCTGTAGAGTGTGCTTATATTCTCTTTGTATACTTTTACACTTTAAAACTTACCCTTAATTTATGAAAGAAGTGACTTGTATGTGACATTTTAAAAAAGTTTAATTCTTTGAACATTATCGAAGATCAACTATGTGCCAAGTATTCTTTTACATACTGGGACTCAAGGAAGAATAGAACATATTTCCACCCTTTAAAAAATGTTTATACAATTAAATTTAAGATGAGCATGCTTATTATAGTGTAGTAAAAAGAACAAGGATCAGAAAGAGTCAGAAAACCTGTGTTTGAACAACAGAAACATTGGAAAAATACATCAGAGATCTTATACACACACACACACACACACACACACACACAGAGTATATGATTTCAGGTAAGTCATTTAATCTTTGAGCCTCAGTTCCCTCATCTGCAAAATGGAGATAATATCTACTTGCCAGATATAGAAGCTTGAATCAGCTAAGGGATCTAAAGAATATGATAAACTGTAAAGCGTCATTGAAAGATAAGTTAAAAATTGGAGAAACAAAAAGTACTGCCCCACATGAAAAGGTAATTGTAGTTGAAATATCTCACTAAAAAATATTTGAAGAATATATTTGAAGAATCATCTACTGCACGTAGTTGCTAAAGGCAAGGAGTTGTGAATTACGTTACTTCCAAATTAACCAGAGAAGAGGAAGATGAGGATTAAAATTCATTATCTGGAATATTTTGTGTGAGTTTTTTTGTTTGGTTTTTTTTTGAGATGGAGACTCACTCTGTCGCCCAGGCTGGAGCGCAGTGGCACGATCTCAGCTCACTGCAACCTCTACCTACCGGGTTCAAGCAGTTCTCCTGTCTCAGCCTCCAAAGTAGCTGGGATTACAGGCACATACCACCACGCCTGACTAATTTTTGTATTTTTACTAGAGATGGAGTTTCACCACGTTGGCCAGGCTGGTCTCAAACTCCTGACCTCAGGTGATCCACCTGCCTCAGCCTCCCAAAGTGTTGGGATTACAGGCGTGAGCACCTGACTGTATTTTTATAAGTTCTTAAATAAACTCATATAAAACTTTCGTGAGAACCACGAAAGAAGGAGAGAGGGAGAAGAGAAAAGAAAACTCAGCCTACATCCAGGGATTCAAATAAAACTGTTACAGAGGAAGAATACAAAGCCCCAGTTGTTTCTGTAAAACTTGGGGTTGCCTGTCTGATATCTAAAGGAACCACTGTTTGAGTTATAAATTCAGCACCTGATTTGCCAAACCTTTTCTCTCTGTCTTCAACGTGGCCAATGTGAACAACAGAAACATTGGGAAAATACGTAAGAGAATTTCAGCACCTTGCCAAACACATTTATTTTGAAGCACTTCAGATGGATTATAGGCATCCTATTTATGTGAATTAATATATTTTGCCCTCTAAATATTAGAATTGTAGATATTGTATTAAAAGTCGAAACTGCTTTGGTTGGCAGTTTTCCGTTACCCACACTTTTAAAAACTGCTTCTATCCCATGTTATTTTCAGGAGCTAGTTGCCTGCTTGCTAGACATCAATGATGTAAGTACCTTTATTAAGTCACCAACTTGAGTTGCACTGTGTAGAAATGTTATTCTTAGGAACAAAAATATTCTTTAGTCGTGATCAACTATCAGCATGAATTGAAAAGGCACCTGAGAAGTCTTGGTGATCTTGTTCTTTTCGATAGTTACCACCCCTCCACTGAGATTCCCAGCTTTTCCATTCACTTTGATCCTCTTGCAAAAACCATTCAAAATTGGCAGCTTCCATGATTCCATCTTGTAGAGGGTGAATGGAATCAAGAGTGAACTTCAGAACCTTCTTTTTCTGTCCCCCTTCTCCCCATTTGGCACAAGCTTTTTCATGGGTTCCATGGCAGCAGTGGAGGTAGAAAGAAGAGATGGGCAGACGTGCCAAGGCAAATGGCGGCATCCGAGTTTTCTTAGAAGTGGATGCAGTGTGGACCAACTGTGTTTTAAAGCATGAGGCTTCCTTATTTTCTCTTTCTTGGAAATATGTCAGTAAGCTGCTCAAACAAATGAAAAATATGTGGAATACAGCAACAAATGCTAAATAAGCATATGTGAAAAAGTGTGAGTTTATTACATGTAGACCTTGTTCGTAATTTAAAGTCCTAAGGAAATATAGTCCAGTCAACAGGACCAGCAAATATGTGTATTTGAGTAAGCCTCCGAGTCGCCACAGTCCCAAGCAGGAAATGAAGAAAAGCTACCTTTACTGACCATCAAAGATAGGGCTCACTAAATGAGTGAATGCTAATGTGTTACATGTGCTACTCCACCAAATTTTATTATTGTAAAAATAAAATTGAGCCCAGGAGTTCAATACCAGCCTGGGCAACATGGTGAGACCTTGTCTTTAGAAAATTAGCCGGGCGTGGTGGCCTGCACCTATAGATCCAACTTCTTAGGAGGCAGAAGTGGGAGGATTGCTTGGACCTGGGAAGTCGAGGCTGCATTGAGCTGTGATTGTGCCACTGCATTCCAGCCTGGGTGACAGAGTGAGGCTCTGTCTCAAATAAATTTTTTTGAATAATTGGAATTATATTATTTAAAAGGGTGATATTTATTTATATTCTGATATCTCTCTGGCATCAGCTGTTGTCATACATGAGGTTGGAAATAATGACTGGCTTCTAGATAGCTCATCAGTTCAGTTTTCTGAGCTTTTGTGATTATTTTAGCCCTCAGCTGAACTACTGCTAAATCCCCATGGCAATAGGATCCCCTCTGATTCCTTGGTGAAGTGATGGTGATTTTAAAAAAGGAATTTATACGCAGACACAGTGATGGCACTGGAGATGCTGAATAGTTGTGAATTACTTAGAAATTGCTCTCAAGATAGAACATTTGGAGGAATAATTAGAAAAAGTATGCTGCTCTTTTTTTTTTTTTTTTGAGATAGAGTCTCGCTCTGTTGCCCTGGCGGCCGGATCTCAGCTCACTGCAAGCTCTGCCTCCCGGGTTTACGCCATTCTCCTGCCTCAGCCTCCGGAGTAGCTGGGACTACAGGCGCCCGCCACCTAGCCTGGCTAGTTTTTTGTATTTTTTTAGTAGAGACGGGGTTTCGCCGTGTTCGCCAGGATGATCTTGATCTCCTGACCTTGTGATCCGCCTGTCTTGGCCTCCCAAGGTGCTGGGATTACAGGCTTGAGTCACCGCGCCCAGCCATTGCTCTTTTTTTTTTTTAAAGCAGCTTTATTGAGATACAGTTCATATACTACACAATTCTTCCTGATTATTTTTGAATAAAGGGAAAATATTAATAGGTGTCCTACTACAAACCATTTCCCCCTATTTTCAAGGATAAACAACAAATAGAGATTTTAAATAATAATATTATCTTTTCAGTATTATTACAGTGACCTTTAGCATTTTGAAATCTACAAGCAAGCAAGGCTTCAGTGGACCATGCAGAATGTTCTGGTTCCCTGTGTCGGAGAAGTAGTACAAGTTTCTGTGGGATAAACAAATGCATGCACACGCTGGCCACTTGTCAGAGTGAAATACCAAAAAATTCCATTGTGAAGTAAGCGATAATCAGATTATAAAGAATTAAAGTAAGAAAATACCTTTTGGGTTGTAGGTAGAACAGGGTCATGCTCTGTTACCCAGGTTGGAGTGCAGTGGCACAACCAGGGCTCACTGCAGCCTTGACCTCCTGGGCTCAGGTGATTCTCCCACCTCAGCCTCCTGGATAGCTGGGACTACAGGCATGTACCACCATACCCAGCTAATTTTTTGTATTTTTAGTAGAGAGGGGGTTTCACGATGTTACGCAGGGTTGTCCTCATTTCTTGATGAATCTGTTTTTTCCTTTAGAGCTGATTTAAACTTTTTTTGTGAGAAATACAGCATCTATATAGAAAATGTAGTTAAGCCCGAGAACCAGCATCATAAGTAGTATAAAGCCAGCACCTTCGTAACTGCTACTCAGATCAAGCAATAGAACTGCTGGCCTCTTACGAATGTGCCATATTTCCCCTTTTGATTACGACTTTCCCCACTTCAGTCTTCCAACCATGACTTTCAGGCTGATCATCTCCAAGTATACATATATACACACAATATAAAACCATATATCTATGTGTATAGTGTTACCACTTGAGTATGTATCTGTAACCATTAAAGTTTAATGTTTCTTATTTTATAAGTGTGAAGAAATGAAATCAGGTGTTCTTCTTGGCTCAGCATCAGATTTGTGAGATCCATTCATAGGAGCATGCAGTACATGGCTTGTTTTCATTGTAATCTAGCATACCATTGTATGAGTGTAAATCTAAGTACTTGTTCATTTTATGGTTTGTGGACATGTGGCTTCTACCCAGGTTTTTACTGTTGCCTGTTCTGCTTTGGACATTAGCGTCTATAAAACCTGATACACATGGTGTGAATTTTTCAAAGTATGGTTCCTCTTTTGGCAGTATTAGCATAAAACATGTTAGAAATGTTGATTCTTGGCCCCCACCTCTGACCTACATTCAGATATCACCTTGGACGGTGTATTATGTATGTGTATGTTCATGCTTATTCCAGTGACTACCTTTGCTCAGGATACTTTCGGATCTTCCAGGTTGGAATCCATTCATGATGGCACACACGTGTATCCATGCAAACCCACACTCCCCCATTCCAGTTATTTAGCAATTGACTTACTGCTCATATTTGAAAAAAATTAGCTTTATCAGTTTGGGTCAAATGTTTTGTTATTTTCAAAAATAAAATAAATATCCAAAAGAGAAAGATTTGCCAACATTGAAGATAAGATATTCAAGAGAATACACAAAAGATTGAAGACCTGCTGAAGGAGGACCTGAAACAGGTTGGGCAAAGCACCGTTCCTGGAACGGAAGCTGCAGGGCCCTGTGGAGAAAGCAGTACTGACTCTGGAGTTGAGCAGATGTGGGTTCAAACCCACATATATCTGTGACCAGCAGTGTCATCAAAGAGAGTTCTGCATTTCTCTGAGCTTCAGTTTTCCTCCTATGCAAACAGGGGATCACATCTACTACCAAGATGCAAAACAATTAGTACATAATGACTGCTCACAGGGCCACGTTTATACTGTGGATGCATTTTGGTCATATTTTGGTAACATAATCTGATGTGGCTGACTGTGTCATGGCTTCATACCTTTCATACTTTTGACTTTTGTGCTTTCTGCAGGAACGATTCCAGGTAAAGAATCCTCCCCATACATACATTCAAAAGCTCAAAGGCTATCTGGATCCAGCTGTAACCAGGAAGGTAAGATGGATTTGTTTACACTCTTTGTTGTTGCTTCTTTATTAGTGAGCAGAATCCTCCTGCATTGGAAGAGACCTTCCTTCCTCTGCATTAGAGCCTCTGTCAGAGCCTCCACAAAAAAGAACCTTGGGAGACCAACAACGTAAGAAGACAAAGGAAAAAAAAAATACCCTTCTCACTTGAAGATGTGTATAAAAGTCCTTTCCTGACATGAGAGTCACATACCTCTAATGGTTATTGAGTCACTATTATTTCCAGTTACACAGGGCAGTGAGTGCAGTCCAGAGGTGTTTAGGCCCCTACAAGAGCAGGCTTTGCAAAGGGAATACTTGCCTTTCAGTTTTTTATGCCTTGGTGCATTTCCAGAGACCTTGAAAAAAATCACTGGGCCTTTGTCATCCCAGCTGTGCACTCACATCCTGTGTTGATGCTTTTAGCAGCTCCCCTCCTACCCACCCCAACCCCTGCCCCTGGCCTGAGAAGGTAAGGAGAGAATAGTTGATTCCATTCTCAACAGACTCTCTCCTTTTACAAACAAGCTCTGCTTTGTGCAGCCACACAATTGGTTTAAACTGATGCCTTGTGGTAAAGCATGTAGCCTGGTACGGCCCTGCGGGCCCGAATCAGTCCTGGGATGTCTCAGGGCAGAGCTGTCCTTGCTCAAGATGGGTGGACGGGTGCTTTACCAGATAGCGCTTGTTTTTCTATTGACCTTCTACAACTCCTGCTTTCAGTGCTCCAGCGAAAATATCTCAGGCTGATTCTCTCTGTTGTTTCAATGTGAGATTTATGAGAAAAGAACGGTATACTTTACCTACTTAGCCACTATTTCCAGGGCTCTTGATGCTTGTATTAAAAAAATTTTTTTTTTCTTTATTTTCTACTCTAACTCTTCCTCCTCTCATCCCCTATCCCCACCCCAATAAAAAAAAAGTCCAGCAAAGGAGAACAGCTATTATTTCCTTTTGGAAGTTTCCTGGGCCTTTCTCTTACGGTTAATATGTAGACAAGGGGAAATAAAGTCTAGTAGTGATGATGACAGTGGAGTGCAGAACTTCATTGCTGGCTGTATGTCATGTGATTTGAATGTGACACAACCTTGAATCCAGGAACGTACCTGTCAAAATATCATTGATACTTCTCCCCTCTTAAATGTGGCACACACATTTCTTTCCAAAAGATCTGTTGTCAGGTCCTACAAATGAAACCGTTGCTCAGTTCTTGTTAATTTTTCTCATTCCTCCTTTTCCCTAAGAACGTGGCAGTCTTAATGTCATCAGTTTAAAGAGGTCTGTAAAGGAAGATACACCCAGGCCGGGCACGGCAGCTCACGCCTATAATCCCAGCACTTTGGGAGGCCAAGGCGGATGGATCACCTGAGGTCAGGAGTTCAAGACCAGCCTGACCAACATGGTGAAACCCCATCTCTACTAAAACTACAAAAATGAGCCGGGCATGGTGGTAGGTACCTGTAATCCCAGCTACTCAGGAGGCTGAGGCAGGAGAATCCCTTTAACCCGGGAGGCGGAGGTTGCAGTGAGTCGAGATTGTGCATTGCACTCCAGCCTAGGCAAAAAGAACAAAAAACTGCGTCTCAAAAAGAAAAATAAATAAATAAAGACACAGCCATGTACACAAAACACATTCCCAGACGGGTGTTTTTCTGCACTATTTCTTTGCAAAGGGACAGGAAGATCCTATTTTAGAATTGATTTCTAAATGTTTTCTGAAATCCCCAAACTTGTAACCTTCAGGCTAGATGGCTTAGACCTCAGCATTGAGCCCTAATGCTTACCCTGAGCTGAGTGTGGCAGAGATGCTGATATTTATACAGAAGACTGAGACCTGAGACCTTTCCTCATGTAGAATTCATCCTACCTCCAAAACATTCCTTCCACATGTTTCCAGTTCTGAATAGAAAGGAAAAAATATGCACACTCCTAGAGAGTGCTGCTTAGGCCCCCATTTCCATATCCCACATGGAGGAAGATGCTTAGAAGGAAGAGGTGGGCTTCCTCCTGGCACAGTTCCAGTTTTCCTTTAGATCAGCTGTTTCTGGGTTTAGGCAAAGAGAACAAAGTGAAGCAAAACAACAAATAAGCTTCCCAGAAAATGTTTTGCTTCCTCACAAATAATAAACTGGAGCAGGACAAAAGATGTCTGTTTGGGCCTTCATTCCCGACATTTCTGCCCTGGCCCATGTGCGTTCACCTGAATAGCCATGTTTGGTCTGTGCCTCATCTTTCAAGATCAGTCATTCAGCTCAGAAAAAATAAAATGGATGGTGGATTAACCACCCCTGCTTTAATTCTGTCAGGAGCTGGCAGGAGGAAATGATCTGTTCCACACAACATAATTGTAATGCTTAGAGCCTGGAAAAAAAAGGAGATTTGTTGAAATAAGACATGGCTTGCAGGTAAAATGAGCTTAAAATTCTCAGCTGTATTATGGTGGGGGAGAAAAAGATTTCAAATCGGGGCTTTAAATTTCAGCCAGACAGTCTAGGCTGGGCAGTTTTCCTTTAACTGTGTCTGGAGTCCTCGAATACTTGATTCGTTAATCTTTTGTGCAAATTGAGTAGAAGATACTTAATTTGCTTTTTAAAAAATTTTTTTTTAAACATTTTCTATTTAGATTATCTTCTAAATAGTTTTAAATGAAACCTCTAGGGCAGGAAAGGAAGAGCCTAAATTAGATATCTCTATGAACAGAACTCTCCAAACCAGCCTCCTTATTTAATACCAGGAAGTGATTAGTCTGTGTTTAAAGGAGTCTGGTCCCTTGCTGGCGCTGCAGTTGTGAGATGAAACCTATTGTAGGGCTCAACCTGGGCTCAGCTGCCTCTGTGGGCTCATCCCAGGCCTCCTTTGATGGGGAGGGAAGAGAGAATAGTACAGACCGCTCACAGATCCTCTCTGGCTCCCCAACGGCACATAATTTCTCTACAGTTTAAAGCATTCTGGACACATTTTAGAAGTGCAAAGTGTTAGCACTCATTGTGTACATATTAGAGAAGTGGACTCCAAGACTTCTTGTGGCCCAGAATCTAACCGAAAATTGAGCTGTTCCTAAGATAATGTAATACAGGAATAAAGTCAGTTTAGTTTACCTCTGTTATCAGGCAGTTGCAGAAGGGTAGTGCCTAGGTAGCATAGTCAGTGCCCAAAAATGCTAGCGTTGCTGCTGTTATTATTACCTCATCATGTTTTGATATAGTTGCCTGGTTTCGATACATAGCTCTTAGCCCTGCAGCAGACCCTCTTTTATACTCTGCTATATCCTCAGTGCTACACTGGGTGCCGTTGTGCCTGATGGCATATGTAAGGGATGACCTTGCCCCGAGGAAGCAGAAGGCAGCATTAGGGGCTGGGTGTTAGTTAGTTCCTTTGTATTGCTATAAAGAAATACTTAAAGGCTGGGTAATTTATGAAGAAAACAGGTTTATTTTGGCCTATAGTTCTTTAGGCTGTATAGGAAGTGTGGTGCTGGCATTTGCTTCTAGTGAGGGCCTCAGGGGGTTTACAGTTACGGCGGAAGGCTAAGGGGGAGCAGGCGTGTCACATGGTGAGCAAGAGGGAGGAGGTACCAGCCTCTCTTAAACAACCACATCTCACAGGAACCCTTCGGAGTAAGAAGCCACTTATTATCGCGAGGACAGCACCAAGCAGTTCAAGCGCTATCTGTCCCCGTGACCCGAATACCTCCCACTAGGCCCACCTCCAACATTGGAGGTCCTATTTCAATGTGGGATTTGAAAGGGACAAATATCCAAAGCATATCAGGGGCCCGGCAGAAGCAAAGGCTGCAGGGAATGAGTCAGAAGTGTGCACAACACAGAGCTTGGAAGGCTGACTTATTTTCTGACAACCACCTGTGCAGGCAGCTCAAGACTTAGGACTCTGACGTGGGAGTGGCCACATTGGAACAGCCAGCACATCTGGAAATGGTTGCCTTAGCTGTGTGACCAGAGACCCTAGAATTTTTTGTCTCCTTTCTCTTGCCTTCTCTATAGACATAGCAGACTGCCTGCTCCATCCTACTGACTCTCCTCTACTCTATTCCTAATTTTTAGCTCCAAGGAAGAGTTTAAAGAGCGAGAACACCTTTAGCTGCCCATCCTGCACTACTTGCCCCCATTCTTTTTTTTTTTTTTTTTGAGATGGAGTCTTGCTCTGTCACCCAGGCTGGAGTGCAGTGGCACGATTTCGGCTCACTGCAACCTCCTCCTCCCAGGTGCAAGCAATTCTCGTGCCTCAGCTTCCCGAGTAGCTGGGATTACAGGCATGTGCTACCATGCCTGGCTAATTTTTGTATTTTTTTTTTTTTTTTTTGAGACGGAATCTCGCTGTGTCACCCAGGCTGGAGTGCAGTGGCCGGATCTCAGCTCACTGCAAGCTCCACCTCCCAGGTTTACGTCATTCTCCTGCCTCAGCCTCCCGAGTAGCTGGGACTACAGGCACCCACCACCTCGCCCGGCTAGTTTTTTGTATTTTTTAGTAGAGACGAGGTTTCACCGTGTTAGCCAGGATGGTCTCAATCTCCTGACCTCGTGATCTGCCCATCTCGGCCTCCCAAAGTGCTGGGATTACATGCTTGAGCCACCGCACCCGGCCAATTTTTGTACTTTTAATAGTGACGGGATTTCTTCATGTTGGCCAAGCTGGTCTCGAACTCCTGACCGCAGGTGATCTACCCACCTTGGCCTTCCAAAGTGCTGGGATTACAGGTGTGAGCCACTAAGCTTGGCCATTACTGCCTTTTCAAGCCAAGTACTGTGCAGAGCCTCCTCACTGCTGGGAAGTGGTCTAGGAAGCTCTGGGGTTGGGTGCCCTCCAAACTCTCAAGTATGCCACCATTTCTTAGGCCTGTTTCAACAGAAGAGGGGAGTGCCTCTCTTTTTTCCATCACATTGGGGATATTTTTGTTTCCTATTTCTTACTATACTTGGATTCTGGAAACCTGACACGGTCTCTTTAGATTGTCTTGGGAATGGCATTTACGGAGGAACTGTGAGACTATCTTCTTCCTTGGGGGCCCTGCTCAGAAGCAGCTGGTGGGGAAGGCAGGGGCTTTCAGAAGAAGATGACAGGGTAACAGGAGCCTGTTGTGCTGAGCCATGCTTCAGGCCTTCATGGGGCACCAAGTCCCAGGTGTGGGCGTAGCTCTTGCCACTCCACATTCTGGAATCCTCACTTCCATCCTCCTTCCTTTTCTTCTTGTCCTTGGAGCTGAAGGACTCTGTGTCCATTGCAGTTGTGGCAGCAGAGGAGAGAGGTCCTTTATATCCTCAGCCAGAATTCTCAAAGCTCTTTCCTGTAAACAGTGTAACATAAAGGTGGTTCAGGTTCGGAGCACAGATAGCCTGGAACTCTGCTTAGGAGGCGCTGACATCAAATTTTCTTCCTTCAAAGTGGCCTGAGACTGTCACTTTAAATAAATATTTCTGTAGGAAAATGTGTTCCAAAGGACTGATGTGCAATGTAGCCCATTAGTATCTTGGAAATGATTTAGGATCACGAGGCTAGAGAGGTGTATATTAACACATTTACTATCAGAGGTGGATTCAGTGATAAAAGAAGCCCCAAGGGAGTCCTGGTAGGGTAGGTGGGGAAGGTTCCTACCATTTCCTGATAAGAATATTTCCCTATGCCTAAACTGTTTGTGAAAACAACACGGCTTATGCTGAATGCCTCTTTTCCTTTTGGGAGTCTGAATTTCTGTTATGTACTAGACAGAGAGTTGCCTGTTAAACCAGCTCGCAATAAGAACCTGGCCACTGAGTCTCTAATGAGCTTTATGCATGTTGTCATTTGTGTCTCCTCGGGGAGAGGACTCCTGGAAGATTGCACCTGGTTTCCTGCACGTTTTATCCCATGAACCTTTTCTCTTCGCTGATTTTGCTTTGTATTGTTTTGCTGTAATATGTCATAGCCACGGGTATGACTGTATGCCGCCGAGTCCTTTGAGTCCTACTAATGAATCATTGAAACTGGAGGTAGTACTGGGGTCCCTGACCCATAGGAATACTGGTGAATATTGTTGTGTGTGGGAGTTAGGAATATAAAATCTACTTGCTGAAAGACACATTTTTGTGTGTCTTTTTCTAAAACAAGGACTTTTTCTAGTCCTTTCTCAGTAGCTAATTTTCATAGTGAGGAAAATGTGTATGCTCTGTGACAAAAAAAGGGAGGGAAGCCCATTTTAGAAGTGAAGATATTTTTCATATTGTGTTAAATTTATTATAACTGAGCTTCAGTTATAGCAGTTGCTAAAATACTTTGTGTGAATATGTGTTGTTAAATTATAGAAATTCAGACGGCGTGTTCAAGAATCTACACAAGTGCTAAGAGAACTGGAAATTTCTTTAAGAACCAACCACATTGGGTAAGTATACCCCTTTAACATCTTAGCTGTAAAGCTTTTGGACACTTTACAAAATAACTGAATCATATTCAAAGAATTGAGCTTCCTTATGGTTCATTATAAATTAAAAGACTGAGGTTTTAGTAGATGAAACCTTTGTTAGTACTCAAATTACTTACTGCCCAAGAATCAGCAGAAGCAAGACAGATAGTCTTTGATTTGGAATTCGTAACAATTCTATATTTCTTTGCGCGGGTGCGGTAAATATGGACACTTGGTTTCATGTTTGCATAACAATTCTCTGGCAAATCAGGAACTCCCAACAGTAGATGTAGACTGAGATCTTGGAAAATCTCTAAGCTTTTACTGTAGTTCTCCAAGTTGCTGAGTTGAAGCTACTTTATTTCCCTTTTGTTAATTCTCTAGAGTTTCTGGCCAGAAGGGGACGGAAGCTGGAATAATGTCACTTGACTCATGTCACTGCACTCAGACACATTCTCAGTCTCTTTTTCATACATCTCAAAACCTCAGGACCATGAAGTATAAATCCACTCTGGGAAAATAAAATTCAGGGAATCTCTGCACTGAGCATTCTGAGTTTCTTTCAGGCAACAACATGGTTGCTTTGCCTCAGGCAAGTACAGTGGTATTATATTCTCCCTTACCCCTGGGTGGCCTAATTGTACCATGTCTTCAAATAAGATGGCTTCTCTCTGAGGCAGAATAATACCAGGTATCCTATTTTGTAACCCCCTTTCTGCCCAAAGCACCTGTGTAACATTGGGCAAGCTATTTAACCCCTTTGGTTTTGATTCTTTGAGCTTTACAATGAGAGGACTATCGACTTTTAGATCCTTTAGAATTTTCCCATGACATTCTTTGCAAGTCTTTTGGAAATGAATTTTCATGTATATGTATTGAGCTTTAGTTTTACAGAGTATCCTGTAACATACAGTAAGTCCTCTCTCAGTGATAGGTTCTTCTTGGAAACCATGAGTTTAAGTGAAATGATGTTATAAAACCTTTTTCCCCCCTCATCAATGTCATAATGAAATAATGTTATTTGAGGTTAAGTAAGGACTTGATGTGGATTTATTATGTAGGTAAAACTTTATTTCAGACTGCTGTAAGCCGTTCAAATGGTTAATTAGCATAGTTATTTCAAAATAAACTTTTAGAAATTGTAGAAATGCTATTTTGATTGATAGGTGATGGAACTTGGGTAAGAATGTGCATTTCTTAAATGATAACTAGCAGGTTTGTCACCTTGAGAATGAAATATTCAGAAAATGAATTAATTCTAGACTTTGTCCCTGAAAATGAGCTGTAGAACAAAGAATCATAGAGTCATGATTTTTGAACTGGAAGAGAAATTAAGAATTGCCTAATGCCTCATTTTACAGATTAAAAGAATTAAAGACCAGAGAAGGTGAGTGAATTGCACAAAGTCTACAGCTGTAGAGCCAGGTGCTTTGGCTCAAGTTGCTCTGTTGCTTTTCCTGTATGACTTATGCTGGCAGCCGTTTCCCTGAAAGTAAATAAGATTATCAGGGATCTGGGATCAAAGCAATGAGGCTTCTCTGCTGGAGATGAAGATGGTGGTAGTTTAATACTTTTGGGCATTTAAACTAAGGACATTTAAATACTTTCCAATATTTATGGATCAGGAGCTAGATTTGATTTTGTTTGGTCCAACCCTAGGCCTTTGGCCCTTTTAACTGAAAATGGTGGAATGAACTGCAACCAGGATTTCTACAAATTGTCAAAAAGCATTTCTTAGGCTGGGTGCAGTGGTTCACATCTGTAATCCTAGCACTTTGGGAGGCTAAGGTGGGTGGATCACCTGAGGTCAGGAGTTTGACACCATCCTGGCCAACATGGTGAAACCCATCTCTGCTAAAAATACAAAAAATTAGCCAGGCGTGGTGGCGCATGCCTGTACTCCCAGCTACTTGGGAGGCTGAGGCAGGAGAATCACTTGAACCTGGGAGGTGAAGGTTGCAGTGAGCTGAGATCACTCCAGCCTCGGTGACAGAACAAGACTCCATCTCACAAAAAAAAAAAAAAAAGCATTTCTTTAAGCATTGCTGAAGTAACATGAAATTGACCATCAAATACAAAAGGAAGATGATCATTTCCAACACAAACTTGGCTGAATAGAAGAACCTTGTTTGGGTTGAAGCCAGTGCAGTCTGCAAGCAATTGGAGTGGTTTGTTGTTGAGGATACTATAGGCATGTTGAAAGATTCTTACGTTTGTTTCATCTTTATCGGGTGAAGTTTTCCCTCGCCCACCACCTATGTGAGGGACTCTGAAAGCCTTGGCTTTAGCAGCAGAAAAATTGATGGAGATGCATTGTCCGATTGTATGCAAGCAATCACTAGCATAAATTTACATGAAGTAAAACCACACAACCAGAGTTTGACCATCTTGCCTGTCCTGAAAAGCTAAACCTGAACTCACTCTTTGTTAAGTAAACTAACTGGCTTGATCTCACTTGATAGGGATATCTTCTGAAAAATTACTCAATAATGACTAAAACAATTAGTTACTAAAATAAAGAATTCTTGAAATGCAAGATGCTATATGAGGAAGCCATACATTTTATTGTACTGTTTAACATACTGTAATAGATAGATAATTCAGGGCTGAGTGTGGTGGCTCACACCTGTATTCTCAGCACTTCAGGAGGCCGAGGCAGAGGATTACTTGAGCCCGAGAGTTTGAGACCAGCTTGGGTAACATAGTGAGACCTCGTGTCTACAAAAAAATAAAATATTAGCCAGTCACAATGGCACGTACCTGCAGTGCCTGAGATGCTGAGGCAGAAGGATCAATTGAGCCCGTGAGTTTGAGGCGGTAGTGAGCAGCCATTGCACTCTCTGAGTAACAAAGTGAGACCCTGTCTCAAAAAATAAAAACAAAAAATCAGTGCCCATTTGCTCAAATTTTTGCTATGCCGCTTTCTAGTTATTTGGCCTTAGATAAGTTACATAAGTTTTCTGTACTTACTATATAACCCAAGTTAAATTCTCATTGATAAAATGAGTATGATAAGACTTACATCATAGGAATGTTGTAAGGATTAGATGACATAACTTATAAAGACCTAATAAAGGGTCTGCAACTTGATAGTTACTCAATATATGATAGTTGTTTGTTATGCTTGTTGCAAATAGTATCTGTAGTATTCAACAGTATTATATATCTCTAAGGAATTCCCTAAGGCAGAGAGTGTTACCATCTTTATCTAAAATGATCCTGACACCTAGGAGATTATGATTCCCAGAAATTAAAAAAGAGGGATTACATTTACAATCTACTTGTCCTAAAAAAAGTTGTTCTGGGCACATGTTTGCTTTTCAAGGTTAAAGACTTGAGCTTTACCGAGATAACATTCTAAGCTGCAGCTTTGTCAAGCAAAGGGCTTGTTCTGAGTTTTAATATAAGCCTAAAACTCTATAAATGGAACAATCTTCTGAGAAAGAAAATTAATTTTCTTTGAGTCAAATTGAAATAAGAATTAGACTAGAAATAATCTCATTCACTTACTCCTAGGAACTATAATAATAGAGAAGAATTGGATTATGACTTATCTAAGCTTTTGAAATTACTCGAAATACCCTTGAAATGATCCACGTAGTGTTAGAACACACTGGCCATGCAGTGTGAGTAGGCAGATGCCATGGTGCTTAAGATGTCAGAGTGATAGGATTTAAGTGGTGGTGAGGGTGAAGTGGACAGATTTACCAGCTTTATTCTGTGGAACTGATGTGTACACTGTCTCTCCTTGCAGGGAATTTATTGTAGTAAAGCTGCCTATAATGATAGAAAATTACTTTCCATCCTCAGTGGAAGGTCACAGAAGTTCTGAAAGATGCTCATTTCACTTTCTCAATGTGGTGTAGAGAGAACAGGCATGAGATTGCAGAAGGAATGTGGCAAGTTGGCAAGGAGGGGAAGGAGGTTTGTAGAAAAGGGAAGACGCTGAGGAACTGCTTAGTTAATGTCGTCTTCTCTCCTGCCCGCCAGACTTCTTTATGAATCAGTGCTGGCTGAGCCAGGCCAAAAGAAGAAAGACAGGAGAGGGACAAAGGCTGCTTTTAACATGCGTACAACATGTATGGGTGTGTATGTGTGTATCAAGCTGCCTTATGATTAACTTATTCCTAGATGGTATTTTTTTAGAAACCATCAAGGTTATAATCATTTTGTTATTTGTTAAGCACTGTGTTAGGTGCTTTACATTTGTTATTCTGTGTATTTCCTACAAAAATCTTATTGACCATTACCCCTGAATCCCTGTTTTACAGATGAGAATACTGAGGGTCATTTATTAAGTACCTTGCTGAATTCCACACAAGTTAGAAGCACCGAGATTTGAGCCTAGATATAGTCACTTCTAAAATTTGTTACCTAATCCAGCAGTTCTCACATTTTATTTTGGTTTTAGAATGCCGTTATACTTTTAAATTATTTTTGAACCCCTATAATCTTTTGTTTAGATGGGTCAAATCTATTAATGTTTACAATATTAGAAATTAAAACCGATATGTTTGAAATGTCTTTAATAAAATTTAATTTAAATATGTAAATATAAAATAAATGTTATATATTAATATAAATATTAACATTATAAATTAAATGACATGTTTTATGAAAAATATTCTTCAAATAAAAAATTGGTGACAGGCCGCATTGGTTTAATTTTTGCAAATCTCTTTAAAAACTCGTTAATAGTTGGCAGCTAGATTCTCCTATCTGAGTCAACATTCAGTTTGTTGTGATCTGTTTTGATTGATGTATATGAAGAAAGTTGGGCCTTATACACACTTAGAGATGAGTTTTTTAATGGTCTTTTCAGATAATTGTGGATATTCTTTTTTTGGTAATACCCCCAAAATTGAATGACTGGTAACTGATTCTTACAGATAGCTATAATGTAGAGTCTGAAATCATATCAGTGAACTTTTTGTGCTTTATTATATTAAAATCCACTGGCCAGGTGCAGTGGCCTGCAGTCTCAGCAACTTTGGAAGGCCGAGGTGGGCAGGATGGCTTGAGCTGGGAGTTTGAGACCAGCCTTGGTAACATGGTGAACCCTTGTCTCTATAAAAAATACAAAAATTAACCAGCTGTGGTGGCATGAGCCTGTAGTCCCAGCTACTCAGGAGGATGAGGTAGGAGGATCACTTGAGCCCAGGAGGTTGAGGCTGCAGTAAGTCATGATTGTGCCACTGCACTTCAGCCTGGGCAACAGAGTAAGACCCTGTCTCAAAAAATCCTTTGTGCTGTCTTGCACTTTGATTGGGTCTTTTTATCCATACGTGAACTTGTGACATGATTTCTTAACATCACGCGTTAGTCATTTGGAAGATCAGAATAACTCAGTGAAATCATGTTTCTCAAATGTTGAAGTGTATCACTTTGCAATATTTTTAAAAATCACATTTGTTAATAACCACCAGTCTGATTAGAATATATTTTAAGTATTGAGAAGCTGTCAAACTGATGGTGGTGAATACAGGTTTTCCAGAATTCTAATTTTTGTTTGAAAGTTCAAAGTTGGTCATCAACAACAAATATTGTATTGTCCCTGAAAGGACAGGCTCACTTCATATTTGAGTAAATGTCTGCCACATACCCCAAACTGAATCACCACATACCCCAAACTGCCACATACCCCAAATTGAATCATTTTTACAAGTAAATTGACATTCCATGAAAAAATGGCTAGTTCAGCTCACAACTCGAACAGTTGCACAGGTGCTTTTCCTTGAGACAACCGTGCTACTTGGGCAGGTAGCAGAAGTACTTTATGTGAGCTTCCTGTTTTGTCATGCTGAAAATGAAAAAGACGTGTACTAAATGAGTAAGCTTTAATAAAATCAGTATTTTCTATTGCTTATCTAAGGGCATTCTTAAGTGAAGCTGGCTTTTTCCCCCTCCTGAGTGCACAGAGTGACAAATACAATAAATAGGTGTCTTCTTTGGTTGCAGCAGTTTTATACAGTATTTCTTTGGCATTATAAATGTCAGTGTCAACAGAGTGAAAACAACCAATGTCCTAATATTTTTATGAAAACAGTTTTACCTTCATAGACACCCTGAGAGGGTTTCAGGGACCCCTAGTGGTGTATGGGCTATACTTTGAGAATCAGTTTGCAACACTGCCTAACAGAGTAGATCTGACCAGTGTTGAATCCGCACAGTGCTTCTTTCTCTTGCTTTTCATGATTTTTCATCAACTTCAGTTCCCACCGTATATCTGTAGGACCTCTCTCTAAAGGAGGCTGGCAAAGGGAGTTAACTGCTCGTTCCTTTCTGTTGTGCAACTTTGGGCCACTTGGCTTGATCTTAGAAATGGAAAGCCAGGAACATCTCTTAAGACCTATATGAGGAGAAATAAGGTTCTAAGATTTGGGGAGACAGAACAAAGGTTTGAAATCAAGCTGTGACCAGCCTACAAGACAACAGTGACTGTTGGCATTGGCACTTACATCTCTTCCTTGCACCCAATTTCTTCCAGAGCTATTTGTCATTGTCCCTGTCTTTTCCAGCTCCTAAGCATCTGATTTAGAATTTGCCTAAATTCAGATTTACAGCATATGGTAATTATATTGAATCCGTGAGGCACTCAGGAAGTTATGCATTCTGTCAGAGTCAGAAATAATTCAACTTTCCAAAACCTATAATTAACCAATTTGAAACTGTTTGCCTATTGGCAACATATTAAAAAGTGTGTGTAGCATGCACAGAGGTGAAATGGAAATAATTGGCTATGGGAACCCTAAATACATGATATAGTCCTTGCATGATCATTTACATAAATCTGCAAAATGAGGCATCCATATTCTTTGAATGCCTTTAGATTCCAGATACTGCTTTGTAAGTTGCCCATTTTTATCTTTACCTGTTTTCTTTCCTTACTCTTTCATTTCTGTAGAAGTTCACTTTCAACTCTGATTGAAAGTGACTGGTTCTCTCCAGTACAGAAAGTCCCAAGTCAAGAAGGGGTAGGGACTGAGATAATAGAAAAATGGGGGTTCTTTTTTTCTTATCCATACCCTTATTGCTGAAATGACTTTGCTAAGCTAGCCTGATACCATTTGATAAACTGGGGAAAGTAGCCAGCCCTGAAAGACTGATCTCATTCTTTCCTAAAGCAGCCAGGGGTGTCAGGACTAGATCAAATCCCAGGAGGAGGATCTTGTAGCTTTGAAAAAGATGTAACTGTATGACATCAAATCAGGGGTAGAATATGTCACACTTTCGCTGACCTTTTAGGAGGTAGGCAGCATGCTGTTACCTTTTACTCAGAAAATTGTCTTCGAGGCCCTTTCACTCAAAGTCAGGAAGTGGAGATGGGGGCGTGAATAAGGACACTGCAGTGAAGTAAGAGAAGCCAATTAGTGTTCTTTATCCCCGCATTAAAACATATGCATATTAGCATGTTAAGTGAATTATAGCTCTGGCTGTACTTGACTATTTCCTACCTTAAAGAAATTTAGTTTTTCATCTATAGGTCACTTGCCTCTTGTCCAGTTGGTGGCTGAACTTTCCAAGTGAGATGGAGGTGCCAGCCGGTGGTTGACACAAGGGCAGGCACTGAGTGCATTCTGGATGGTCTGCACTCTACAGAGGCTGCGTCTGGAAAATCAACCAGAAGAAATGACAGTGGCTGTTTCTCTTAGCTTCTAAATTCGTGTGTTCTTACGAGCCACTAAGAATATGTGAAACTGAGACTGCCCTGAAAAATCTGCCCCCACCCCTGCCGTGATTATTTTTCATATTAAAAAGACACCCACCACCAAGGGCCAGTTTAAATTGTACAATCAGAGCCCATAGACCAGACCAATGGAAAAGCCTAAGCAAGGCTAAGGGGCTTGAATTTAAAGATTTTCTAATCATCAGATTTTGATAGTGAATTCCAGACTTTAAGTCTCCAGCCAGTCACAAAAAAGAAAAAATTCTTTTCACTATTTCTAAGCTTCTAATTACTAGTATTTAAACGTGATCAATGTCTCCTGAGACCTAGCACCATAGCAAGTAATTAAAATAAATAAAAAATAAGTATCTAGTAGATGCTGTGAGATTGTGTATGTGGCTATTTTGAAATGAAACTCCAGCCTCCACCAGTAGCCAGCCCCGTTAGTTTTGTCTAGATCGCATAACAAAGCCCCTTTGTGAGGCCTACCAGGTGGTATTTTCTTTGCCACTGTTGCCACTCCAGGTCTCTCTTAAATTAAATGCTGTACGTTTACAGGCAGCTATGCCAAGTGCATAGGTTTTGCAGTTGCCTCTCTTGAGGCACTTGGGGGGAAAACACAAGGCAAGCTTTCTACTTTCCCACTTTGCTGCCTCCTGGAACTACCTGCAGACCTGGGCTGGGTTTGCATCATGGAGATGACAGGACTAGAAGAAAGAATGAGCTTGAGGATGAAACAAAGAACCCCTTCCCCCTGCCAAAAATTAAAACATACAAACAAACAAACAAAAAACCAAGTATCCTGATTCCATGGGATTGTTTTCTTCCTTTTAAGACAAAGACCTCAAGGGGTTGCTCATGCTTAAGGGATACTTAGTAGAATTGTCCTACTGTTATTTTAATAACTAACAAAACCGGCTTCCATAGTCGCTATCATGTCCATAGCTGGTCAACCTTTTTAGCTTGGTGTTTCTGGAGGAAAGTAACCATTGTGGAATGCAGGTGGCAGATGTACCTTAAGTGGCATTTCAGCGATAGTAGTAGATCTTTTGACTTATTATTTGTTGGAGTTTGAAACTTAGTGAAGGCTTAATCAGGTACCGTATGTTGTTTGAAGATGAATGCACTGGAGGAAATCTGTAAAAGGGGGTGGTGATGTTGTACATCCACCTCCCTAAAGATTGTGTTTGAACCCCCTATCAGGATTGTTATGAAGAACAAATAAGAATGTGTAAACATTCTCCATGAACTGTGGAGCACCATTCAAATGCAAGGTGTTATTATTTAAAAAAGAATTTCAAAAAAACCCTGATATTTGTCATCTACCGGCCTTGATGATGGTATGCAGCGCCTGCAGCTTTTTAAAAGGTTTTAACATTCATGGAAAAAGTTAAGCAAATCATTATCCCTATTGAATTTCTAGAAGCCCATAAACACTGGTCTCTCATTGGCTACTTTAGTGGTTTCTGTAGCTTAGTGTGCCAAAGAGTTGAACTTGGATTTGGAATCCTGCCTGGATTTTTGTGGTTATGTTGTTATGTCCCCCGTCTGCCTCGTTGTCCGTAGTCTTGCTTCCTTCCACAAGCAGGCTGTAGATCAATTGTGGTGGAAGAAGTACATTAAGCAAGTGCCTTCTTTAAAGAAAGTTTCTTACAGATTATCTTAAATCCTCTAAGCAGTAAAATGTAAAGATGGCCCACGTGTACTTTTTGGCCCTTATTTTTGCACGTTAAAAAGTTGTGGTTTTCTTAGTTACCATATCTGAAAAGCTCCTGCC
The DNA here is from genome assembly GCF_000951035.1 of Colobus angolensis palliatus. NCBI lineage: Eukaryota > Metazoa > Chordata > Mammalia > Primates > Cercopithecidae > Colobus > Colobus angolensis. Next base: position 495,209 of record NW_012115322.1, on the reverse strand, counting down.
TCATGTGAAGTAGTCTAGGCCTTCCTCCCTATGTCCTTTCAGGCAATGAAAATTTCTGGTGGAAAAAAAAACAAAACTTTGCACTGTGTCCTTTCCTTGGCAGGTCATGTGATCAATTTCTCTAATGATTTTTTTTTCCCCCAATAGATGGGTCAGAGAATTTCTGAACGAAGAAAACAAAGGTCTTGATGTTCTAGTGGAATATCTCTCATTTGCACAGTACGCAGTAACGTAAGTAAAACTTGGCTTGCTTGCATTTGAATTTTTTGTGGTCACAGCAGATGCAAATCAGTGGTAAAGTTATACACCACACAAAGGGCAGAAACTCAGAAGCAGATGTGCTAGGGCTTAGGGAGGTTTGTTTCTATTTGGGTAACTAAAAACAAATCACATAATTGGTATTAGAAATGCCTTTAAGGCAGAAGTGAAACAGGTGAGTAAAAAAATCACCTTTAAAGGAGCCCTTATTTTCAAAAGTAATGCTTTCTTTAGGGCTTAAGTTATATATATGGAAGAATAGTCTAACAGTTAGTGATAGAAGTATGTGATAAATCACTAGGTGATGCAAAAGAGTGACTCCCTTTTTATTTTAAAAATGATGTCTCCATGTATATTTGTATATGCTAGTAAATGCATAGAAAATGATTGCAGAAACAGATACCAAATATAGTGGGTAGGGAGAGGTAACAAGGTAACAAGAGGTAACTGGAGGGAGAGGTAACGAGAGGCTATTCCTTTTTCCTTGATATGTATTTGTATTGTTTTGATTTTCTGCCTATAAACTGAAGGGGAGTAAAAACGGGTCAGAGCAGGAAAGAAAAATCAACCTATTTAACCTTGTTTTTGTTATTTCCTAAAATTCTCCTGTTTTCTTGACTTCCGGAATGATTTACAAGACTCAAAAGTGTACATCTGAATGAGACATTGTCTTCTCCACATTTTCTCCTTTAATCAAAAAAACATCCTAGTATCCACAGACACACTCATACACACAGATTGAAGCAATAATATTCGTTTGTTAATTTGACTGAAAGACATTTCAGCCTTGGTGGTGTTTTTCTTTTCCATTCTTGCTTTAAAAGCAGTAACCTGTTTTTTTAATTTCTTCACTCCAAAGAAGTCCTAAGACTTAATCAGATGTTATCTTATAATCCCCATCATTTCCTGGAGAATTTGTGAAGAGAAAGCTGTAATTATTCCTATTGTATAGATGCAGAAACGAAACTGTTGACTGAAACTGTCTTGATAGGTTTCAGTTCTGATACCTCTCATGTATTAGATGGAATGGACTAAGAAAAACCAATAGACGAGTTCTTATCTTCCTGAGAAATGCTCTTCAAAGGATGTTTCCTATCTATCTCCGTTTCATCAAACACTGCAAGTCTCCCTTATGCTTTATATTATATGCCAAGAGAAAATACTGTTACCTACCCTGTTGGGTGTTTTAAAATCTGGAGTGATATTTATGCAATTCAGAGAAGACTAAGAAATGTCAGGAAGAATGGGTAAGAACAGCATGCTGTATTTTCTGTTGGCTCTAATGAATCCTTTACCTACATGACAATAGAGCTTGGCAACCAGCTTTCCCAAACGTACCTTCACATAAGACCAACCAGGAAAGGAGGTGCTCCTATGAGGGAATTCCTGTAGTCTATAGCGTAAGACAACAGCGCACAAAAGATGAGAATTCAGAGCTTTTGTTTCTCAATCTTGTACCTTTGTAGGGTTTTTTTTTCAAGCAATTGCTTTACACTGTTGCTTATTGGTTTTGGTTGGCTTTCATTAGATAACAAATTTTATATAGATATATAATTTGTCATCTTTCTTGAAACTAATGGGCTGAAAAAATTTCTTACTTTTCCTTGGCATGTGACAATTTCCTAGCCCGTGAAATATGAGACAACAGGCTCATAGTGCATCCCTAAAGAAGCAGCACTCTTTTCTTTTTCTTTTT
>NW_012115322.1:486296-493177 GCF_000951035.1 Colobus angolensis palliatus | reverse complement strand
TATATTGTTGAGACAATAGATGGGTGATCACAGTTACTTCAGGATATTACTGGGTGAGCAACGGCTTCCATTTTGGTGGGTTTTTTTTTTTTTTTTGAGACGGAGTCTCACTGTGTCACCCAGGCTGGGATGTAGTGGCGTGATCTCAGCTCACTGCAACCTCCGCCTCCCAGGATCAAGTGATTCTCCTGCCTCAGCCTTCCGAGAAGCTGGGGTTACAAGCACCGGCCACCTTGCTCAGCTAATTTTTGTATTTTTAGCAGAGATGGGGTTTCACCATGTTGGGCAAGCTGCTCTCAAACTCCTGACCTCAGATGATCCACCCGCCTCAGCCTCCCCAAAGTGTTGGGATTTCAGGCGTGAGCCACTGCGCCCAGCCTAGAAGCACTCATTTCTATGTGTGTTTCCTTTTTCTGCTGTGTGAGAGTGAGGATGAGCTGAGAGGAACACACGCTGAATGGCATGGGAGCTTCAGAGTAGCCTAGTGAGGGCGTCAGTGCCACGAATGATTTCAGGATGCCCTCCCCGTTTTAGCAGTTAAAATTTTATTACATTACCTCATTCAAACTCTTTTATGTTCAGCATTCCCTCCTGCAGCCAAAGGCATGACAAAATTGTGATCAGATGCCTCCATGGACTTTGTGCGTCAGTCTCTGCTCTCTGATTAGTCTTTTATAGGTGAAAGTCATCACCAATTTTCAGATGCAGATTCTAACCAAATATTTTATTTTGGCAGTTATACTTTTATAAAGTTGTACTTAGATTTATTGTATGTATTATTGTTTTTTCTTCTGCAGTATCCTCTAAAATTTTCCTGAGGATATTAAGTGTAGCTGCCTTCTGATTGTTCTACTGTCTGATCAGGTGTTGAAATGGATAGAAACAATACAATTCCTTTTTTTTTTTTTTGAGAAAGCAGAGTTACTGACTTTGTGAAGGGGGAAATGTATGAAGCACAAAAACCTGTCTGTTTAAAAACTTTGTTCCTAAAACTATATAAGAATGAGCAACTTAAGTTGCCATTTATTCTAACATGGTTAACATGAGTACTAACCTCAAAAAATGTCAGAGAAACAACAGTCTGACTTTAAAGAGCACCACACTGGGAGGAGATTCCAAAATCAAAGCAAATCCATAACTTTGCTAGTAATGTATCACATATGCTTGGAAAAGTACACTTGCCAACACACTGGGAGAAAATGCTCAGTGAAAATTGATGGGTAGGAATAAATTAGTATAAGCCTAACATATTGACTTGTTAAAGCAAAATGAAGACAGCCGTAAGATCTTTTCCCCCTTCCATCATACCAACGTTAGCGACTGGTAAGTCAGCAAGCCTTATAAAATAAAATACAAATAATATATCACTATTTAATTTTTGCTGTTCATTGTTCCATTATTCTTTTGCCAGACCCATTATTTGTCATTCTGTATTTTTAAAGCTAACACTGGGCCCACAGAAATTCCATTGTATTTCCTTTCCAGTCTTCTTTGTTTACAAAGACTTTCCATACTAAGGTGCAGATGTATTGTAGGAACGGCAAGTTATACCTGTTCATTTAAACATGTGAATGTGAATTTTTCAGTCTTCAATGACATTTCTCTTTTGTTTTAGTTTTGACTTTGAAAGTGTGGAGAGTACTGTGGAGAGCTCAGTGGACAAATCAAAGCCCTGGAGTAGGTCCATCGAGGACCTGCACAGAGGGAGCAACCTGCCCTCACCTGTGGGCAACAGTGTCTCCCGCTCTGGAAGACATTCTGCACTGCGGTGAGTTCGTTTAATCAGGAGGCAACTTTGGCAGGATGTACTGGGACAACAGGGCCCTACTTCTTTTGATGATTCTGGGCACTGTATCTCATAAATTGCCACAGAGCGCTTTCATTTACAATGACTCTAAATGAAAGTTTCTTTAGGAGTTCATGGGCTCTTTCCTTGGGTGATGTTTGATAACTTCATTTAGCTTCTGGAAACACCATACCTTGATTCAGCACAAAAGGTGAGGAAATTCTGCTGCCAAGTGATACAACAGGGTAGTCTCATAGGCAGATAAGGTTTTGAAACCAGGGAAATGTTGACATCCTGGTGGAGGTACTGTTTCCAGGATAGAGGCAGCACTTGGAGAACTGGGAATCTAAAGAGCCCCTTGTTACCCTTTGTCCTTCTGCTCTCTTTCATTTCTCCAGTGGTAGCTCAGGTTGTGTGCTCTGGGGTGTTTTCTTAGCCATAGGTACAGAATGCCATAGTGATAATTTGTATTAGTGAGATGCCATTAAGCAGTGTTCCTTTGATTAGGTATGCTCCAACTGTCAACCTTTTTTTTTAGATGGAATCTCACTCTTGTTATCCAGGCTGTAGTGTAGTGGCACAATCTTGGCTCACTGCAACCTCCACCTCCTGGGCTCAAGCAATTCTTCTGCCTCAGCCTCCCAAGTAGCTGGGATTACAGGCACCTGCCACCACACCCAGCTAATTTTTTTTTTCTTTTTTGTAGTTTTGGTAGAGACAGGATTTCACCACGTTGGCCAGGCTGATCTCGAACTCCTGACCTCAGATGATCTGCCCGCCTTGGCCTTCCAAAGTGCTGGGATTACAGGCATGAGCCACTGCGCCCGGCCAGTTGTCAACCTTATATTTCTTCCCAAGTATTCCCTTTCTCATCTCTCCTGGCTAAAATAGTACCATGCTAAGGGAAGATTGGTGCTGACCACCTATACCAGTAATGGGTTTAATGTTGCTGAGATTGTTTGTTCACTCATACCTACAATCATTCATTCATGGAAAAATATTTTTGTGCTTCTTATTTGTCAGGCATAACACTTAGAACAAATTGTATATTGGTGGATAAATCAAACTCCTGCCTGTCAGGACAGAGATATCATCTAGAACAAGTTTATAAAGGTTTTCTATGGTTCATGATTTTCACAAAAAATTTTATTAATAAGACCCTCATTCCAAAATGTTGCTTACTCTTTCTTTTCATTTTTTTCTATCCTACCCCCTTACTTACTCTTTCTTGCTTAAAGTGTTTCTGTCTTATTTCAGGCATGCTCTGGCAAGAGGACATTATTTCTCTAAGTGTTTACGATCACTCTGGGTTTTCAGTCATTGTAGTAGAATCCATATGTCAAATGCAGTCAGTGAAAATGTGGCGTTCAGACCTTTGCATTTGGTTGCCTAATTACCTCTTGTCCCTTTGACTTGGGTTTTGGTCATGGAAAGTTAAACATTTCAGTGTAATGAAGTTCAGTTCTGCTGAAGGATTTGATGTTTGAGTATGATACCTCCAGTAAATCATTCAGATTTTCCTTGTTTAGAACTGGAAGAAAATGTTAATGGGTTTAGAATGAATTGATTCACTATTAAGAGCAGTGTTTCAATTCACCTCGTTATATTTGCAATAGGCCAAGGGTTATGCAACCTGCTAATCTGCATCAGCTTCACATGTGGGTAGGAATATATGGGCTGATTTGGCAGATATATCAAGAAAGGCTAATTGTCTGAAGAATTTCCTGTTCACCTTGATACTAGAATGGAAATTTTCACCACTAGTTTAACTAATTATTTGTAAAGGGTTTAATTTATAAAGTACATTGTCATTTGGTTTTCTATCATTGGACACTTAGAAAGTATCATATATTGCCAAGCTACCACCTTAATAAGGATTCGTTTTTCTGGTTGATAATTCAGTATGCTTACTTTTTAAAGTATTTTTTCCAGTAGAGCAGAAGAATTGGAAAAATTTGGGAAACTTCCCAGGTTCAAAGAGGGATGTAACCCTGGATGTTGGAGGTCGAGGGACATCCAAGGCCAGCCTGTTCTGCTTCACAGTTTTGGTTCAAGGTGGATCTTGCTAGAATTAATTTCACATTGGAAAGTCAGACCAAAAGCATGGAGATAGGGAAATTGTATCTGGAAAAAAGCAGGAATTATATATGTGCTGTTTCTGGTTGGCAGGTGTGCTTGAAGATGACCAGCTAAGAAACCAATACCACATTCTTCTCTTTTGTGTTTTAATATTTCAAGCTCAAGAACAGAACATTGAAATTTCCTTTGATTCTGCTGTATGGTTTCTAGTAGCTCAAGAAAGCCGACAAGGCGGTAACTTTCATGCCACTTAAGGACTTGAAGCTTAGATTTTTGTTTTGTTTTTTGAACAGTGTATATCAATAGTTTTCTAGCTCTTGTGGTTCGTGGATTTATGTCTGGATTCTAATTCTGTATTTGGTCATTGGATATAGCATCTGTGACATGAAAACAACAATCAGAAGTACAGGCATGTGGTACATGTTGCTTTTCATGTACCCAAAGATTGTTTACATTTTTTCCTCTTCCTCCTTCTCTCTCCTTTCTTTCTCTTCTGCACACACTGCCTTCACTTTTGGCTTTCTTTTTATCATCCTCCCTTTTCTTTCTACCACCTCCTTTCTGATTTTCTTCTCCTCTTCTACTTTGTCCTTTCTCATCCTGCTCTCTCCTCCTCCTCTGGTTTCATTAATCTCTCATGCCACCACCAGATTGGTTTCTCTGCCTGAGTATTTTCAGTTCCATTGCCATTAGAGCTGCTTCTCCCCTCTTGCCTCTGGAGCAGCTTCAATTTACAGACTGATGATGAGGCTTCAAACCGGAAAATCTCATAAGTCACGGGTGAAAACGACATCCAAGTGAGCTCCCAGGGCATGGTGGCAGGGTGTTCCGACTGCTCTCCATGATATAATATGATAACCTTGTGGCTTTGTGCTGACATGCCGTACTAGAATAAAGCCTGCTGCCTTTTAAACTTTGATACACTCTGTTATCATATTATGATTCCTCATTTTTAGAATTTGAACCTTGACAGTATCTTGCATTTTAATAGCACAGGTTGGTTTTTTTTTTTTTTTGAAAAAGAAAAAATATATAAATTCATGCTCTATGAAGATGATTTATTCTGGTAGCTTTGTTTAATTAGTATATGTCTTCTGTACCCAAATGCAGATTTTAGTTCCTTCTTTTTAATCTCCCGATAATAAGACAGATATAGTAATCTTATCTGATACCACTTGGCAAAAGGATTGGTTAATATTGGAAGAAAAAAATGAGATTTCAGGAAATTTAAAACACGTTGTAAATGGGCATGATTGAAGAAAAAATGAAAAACACTGTGTTCAGCTGGGCACAGTGGTTCACACCTGTAATCCCAGCACTTTGGGAGGCCAAGGTGGGAGGATCACTTGAGGTCAGAAGTTCGAGACCAGCCTGGCCAACATGGTGAAACTCTGTCTCTACTAAAAATACAAACAACAACAACAAAAACTAGCTGGGTGGGGTGGTGCACACCAGTAATCCCAGCTACTTGAGAGGCTGAGGCATGAGAATCGCTTGAACCTGGGAGGCAGAGGTTGAGTGAGCTGAGATCATGCCACTGCACTCCAGCCTGGGCGACAGAGCAAGACTCAATCTCAAGAAAAAAAAGAAAAACACTGAGTTCTAAAATACAAGTGTGTTTTTTTTTTGTTCGTTTTTTTGTTTACCAAATTCTAATGTTGACATACCTTTTCCTCCTTGTAGTCATACTTTACTTTTTAATTATTAAAAATTGATTGTTAAACATTTTATGTCATAACATACCCCCTGAGTCATATCAGCTATTGGATTCTATATTACCGTGTATTTGTCAGGCTAGAGGAAAACTGTTGTTATTGATGCAGTAGAGACCTGGTTTATATTGTCTCCTAAAATTAGAATGTGGTGTGCCTTCAGTTAAGACAGGTTTCTGTCAGCGTGGCTACAAAGTTTACTAAATTTAACAATGCTGTTTAGGGACATATGTGCACATCAGATCTGTGAGGCCAAAGTCTGTATTATTTCAGATGCAAGAGAAAATACTTTCTGATTTTTAAGAAGGTCCAAATTAATGCCATTAACTCGAGTAAGAAATGACATAGTAAGTAAATGAGTTTTCAAAGAAAGAGGTGGAGTGCTAACTCAGGGTTTGGAGGAAGGGACAAATTTAAACTGGACTTTAGGCAATGTCCAGAGTTGGTCCTCAGGGTAAGGAAAGGTTGCTCCAGGTGGAGGAGAAGTGAAAGAACATGAGTTGAGCACAGCCCTATATAAAGATAAGGTGTGCTAGGGAAAGAGGGAAGAACCTGTCCTTTCAGGAACAGGTGCTTTATGATGGAGGTGGAGAGCTGTCCAGTGGAGAGAGAGAGAGTCATGAGACAGAAACCAAGATTCACCGTTGCTATTGATCCTTATAACCAAGGATGATAATTTCAAAACAATTATATAATCCTGCTCATTTTTTCCTTAAAAATTTTTTGTCTTCTTTTACGTTCCTGAATATGCCCGTAGTTTACATATTCCCATTGCAATGGTTTATTTTCAAATATCTTTTCTTTAAAAGCAACACCAAGATCCACATTGCCTTTAATACACTAACTACCATTAATATTTCTTCTACACTCCTCCAGAGCAAGAGTTTGTTTTTCTTAAGAGCAAGAATTGTTTTTCTTATGATGACGATGATGATGATTTCTTGAGACAGGATCTTGTTCTGTTGCCCAGACTGAAGTGTAGTGGCACAATCATAGCTCACTATAGCCTCAACCTCCTGGGCTCAAGAAATCTTCCCCCTTGGGCCGGGCGCGGTGGCTCAAGCCTGTAATCCCAGCACTTTGGGAGGCCGAGACGGGCGGATCACGAGGTCAGGAGATCGAGACCACACTGGCTAACACGGTGAAACCCCGTCTCTACTAAAAACTAGCCGGGTGAGGTGGTGGCGCCTGTAGTCCCAGCTACCCAGGAGGGTGAGGCAGGAGAATGGCGTGAACCCGGGAAGCGGAGCTTGCAGTGAGCTGAGATCCAGCCACAGCACTCCAGCCTGGGTGACAGAGCGAGA